>NC_061119.1:186875202-186895524 GCF_002878395.1 Capsicum annuum
ACAACATTTTATAAACAAGTTTATATCTTTTAGGATAAGTATTACCATAGATTTATATAACTTGAAGCAAAAATATCAATTTAGCGATAATATTTTTTTCAGGTAATTCTGTTGTGGTGATAAGATTACTATTGATACAATAACTTTAAATTTGTGGCCAAAAGCGTATGATTTAGCTACGTCGGTTTGTTGTAGCAATAAATTTATAGATATTTGGGTACTTGTTGTCACAAAATATTTTATAACTTGAAGCAAAAATAGTTATTTATCTATAAAATTTTGTTTCAAGTAATTTTTTGTGGCTATAAAATTACTACTGCTAACAAATTTATAGCTATTCGAATAATTATTCCTACAAATTCTCATAACTTGAACCAAAAGTATTTATTGAGTTATAACATGTTGTTTCAATTTTTTTTTGTGTGGCTATAAGACTACAATTGCTACAACAACTTCAAACTCGTAGCAAAAAAGTATAATATAGCTACAATATTTTATTGTACCAATAAATTTATAGCTATTTTGGTAATTATTGCCAAAAAAATTTATAACATGAAGCAAAAAAATATATTTAGCTATAAAGTTATGTTTCAATTAATTTTTCGTAGTTATAAGTTACTATTGCTAGAGTGACTTCAAACTCATGGCAAAAATATCAGATTTAGCTACAATATTTTATTGTAGCAATAATTTTGTAGCTATTGAGTAATTATTGCCATGATAGTTAATAATTATAGCAAAAATAAGAAATTAGCCTTGTCATTTGATTTTTGTAGCTAAAATTTTTTTATGAAGTTGTAAAAAGTCATGAAAATTTAAATTTTATGACTATTGTTAAGTATTGACCATTATTTTTAAATTTATAATTGAGAATTTGTAGCTATAGATACATAATAATGTTGTATTGTAGTGCTATGATTATGAAATTTATTGGAAACTTGAAGCAGTCCAAAGACTATTGAGTCAAAATGCTGCTACAATGATGCGATAGTTTTTCCAAAAGATATGGGAAAGACTCGGTTCCTCCACTGTGGTACTACTTGTACCTTGCACATAAAAAATTGGAACTTTGTGGAATTACTCACTTTTGGATGTTCTTGATAATTTGCTTTGGATTTCTCAGTAACTTGACAACTAAATTTTGTTGGCATAACACATAATCCTAAACTTGACACCAAATTATAATATTAACCTTAAACTTTGACAGTGCGTAAATAGGACCTTTAACTATTCAAAATCTGAACAAATAAACACCCCGATCCTATGTGGTAAAATGCGTGTTGTACACGCAAAACGGCGCGCGTCCGAGTTGGAATTGAAGGGTTTTTTTATAGCTTTTGTATAGTTAAAGGGCTTATTTGTGCACCGACAAAGTTAAAGGTCATACTTATAATGTGTTTTTTTTATTAGGTGGCACCATATGAGTGGACTAGTAATCCACGTCAGAACAAGTGAGGTACATGCGTGTAGTTGCAAAATCGGAGTGTCTTTTTATGCAGGTTTTGTATAGTTAAAGGGCCTACTTGTGTACTATCAAAGTTTAAGATCAATGTTATAATTTGGTATTAAGTTTAGGGTCACATTTATGTATTATACCAATTTTGTTTGATATCCAGACTTAAACAGTACCTTGAAGTTTGTATATGAAGATGCATCAGCTCATCAAGATGAGAACTGTTTTTCCAGACATAACTTACAGGAAGTCTAAATGGAAACTTTACATAAATGGAGCAACAGGATTTGAATAATTATCTTTTCACGAATGAAGCGTCCATTGACAGAGGTCTACTAAATTTTGGTATAATTTCTAATACTATTACACACAATTTATTTTCATGCTACTTTTTAAAAAAATATTTCCAAGTGTCATGGCAACTTACATATGATGGTGTATTGTGTTTGCCACCATTATGAATTCAAGTTGTCCAAACCTTTGTGAGAACTATGGTGTGGGGTTGTGTTATTATAGAAGAAAAGAGTTGCATTTACTCGTGGGCAATGATAAAGAGGCCATAGAAGATATCGAGAGGTTCAAGAATTTGTTGGTGGTTACGTTGCTATCTGGTGCATTCAAGGAAGTCCATCACTAAGGCCTAGAATGAAGGTTCTGTTGAAGTCTCAATTCCCCCTTACCCTTTTTTTCTTTATCTTTTCTATGTAGATCGTCTACGTTTTTGCTTATCCTTTTGCTAAGCTATGTTATTAGGGTTCTCCTAGATGTTTCCTTCAAAAATGCACTTTTTTTTTTAGGGTTCATGCAATATAGCTTGTATGTTCTCGGCATTATGTTTCTTGCACAAAAATTGATAAGTTCTTGATTAAAAAGGGATCCAAAGTGCATACACTCAAAAAAAATTGTTATAATATATTTTTTGGTAACTATGATTTGTGTTTTACCAGGGTAAGATATTTACAAGTAAACCATAAACCCAAGAAATTAAACATGCTTGAGTCCAAGATAGTACAAAGCGCTAGGTAAGAAACAGAGAAATAAACACTTCATGGAATATGTATTACCAATCTAAAGGTCATATTTTTCTTACAATCTTGTAAGCAGCATTTGCCAACGACACAATCATGAATGTCATAATCTTTAAAAATCACATTAAAATATACAAGAAAGAAGGGTGCATGAAGCATATATGGTAAGGAATATTTGAGCGATTAGCTTTACCATGATTGATATTATTCGCATATGAGTGTGGTAAAAGTTTGCCAACACTCAAATTTGAAAGGTGATCTTGTGTTTTGAATTTAGTGAACTGTGGTCACTTAAGAAGTGAATAAGTGACTTGAAAATGTTCAAGTATAGGTACTTGAAAGATGAACTTGTGTTTTGATTTTAATTAAGTGTGGTTACTTGAGAAGTGAATAAGTGACTTGAAAATGTTCAAGTGTAGGTACTTGAAAGATGAACTTGTTTTTGATTTTAGTTAAGTGTAGTCACTTGATAAGTGAATTAGCGACTTGAAAATGTTTAAGTGTTGGTACTTGAAGGTGAACTTTTGTTTTGAATTTAGTTAAGTTTGGTAACTTGTGAAGTGAATTAGTGACTTGAAATGTTTAGGTGTAGTTACTTTATTTATGAAATAGTTACTTGTGTTTTGAATTTAGGTACTTGAAATGTGAACTTTTGTTTTGAATTTAGTAAAGTGTGGTCACTTGATAAGTGAATTAGCGACTTGAAAATGTGTAAGTGTAGGTACTTGAAAGGTGATCTTGTGTTTTGAATTTACTAAAGTGTGGTCACTTGAGGAATAAATTAGTGACTTGAAAATGTGTAAGTGTAGGTACTTAAAAGGTGAATTAGTAACTTGTGAAGTGAATTAGTGTCTTGAAAATTATGTTTAAGTGTAGTTACCTGAATTATGAATTAGTGACTTGTGTTTTGAATTTAGGTACTTGGAAATTATGTTTAAGTGTGTTTTGATGAAATGTAGCATAGATATATAGTTACTTGAAAATGATTTAAGTATAGTGACTTGAAATGTGAATTAGTTAATTGAAAATATTGTTAAGTGTAGTGATTTAAAATGTGTATTAGTGACTTGGAAGTGTTATAAGTGTAGTGACTTGCAATGTAAATTATTTATTTAAAAATGGTTAAGTGTAGTGACTTGAAGTGTATAGTAGTGACTTGAAAATGGTTAAGTGTAGTTACTTGAAATGTGAATTGGTTACTTGAAAATGGTTAAGTGTAGTCATTTGAAATTGTGAACTTGTGACTTGAAAATGATTAAGTGTAGTTACTTGAAATGTATACTTGTGACTTTAAAATGGTTAAGTGTAGTCATTTGAAATTGTGAACTTGTGACTTGAAAATGATTAAGTGTAGTTACTTGAAATGTATGCTTGTGGCTTTAAAATGGTTAAGTGTAGTAACTTGAAATATGTACTTGTAACTAGAAAATGGTTAAGTGGAGTTACGTGAAATGTGAACTAAGTTACTTGAAATTATGAACTTGTGATTTGAAAATAATTAAATGTAGTGTCTTGAAATGTATACTAGTGACTTTAAAATGATTAAGTGTAGTGACTTGAAATGTGTACTAGTGACTTAAAAATAGTTAAGCATAGTTACTTGAAAATGGTTTAGTATAGTGACTTGAAATGTGTACTAGTGACTTGAAAATGGTAAGTGTAGTTACTTGAAATGTGAATTAGTTACTAGAAAGTGATTAAGTATAGTGACTTGAAATCAATGATTAAGTGTAGTGACTTGAAATGATTAAGTACAGTTATTTGAAATGTGAAGTAGTTACTTGAAAATGGTTAAGTATAATTATTTGAAATGTGAAGTAGTTACTTGAAAATGGTCAAGTATAGTGACTTGAAATGCGAATTAATTATTTGAAAATGGTCAAGTATAGTGACTTGAAATGTGTACTAGTGACTTGAAAATAGTTAAGTGTAGTGACTTGAAATGTGAATTAGTTACTTGAAAAAGGTCAAGTGTAGTGACTTGAAATGTGTACTAGCTAGTGACGTGAAAATGATTATATGTTGTTACTTGAAAATGGTTAAGTATAGTGACTTAAAATGTCAATTAGCTAATTGAAAATGGTTTGAGTGTAGTGACTTGAAATGTGTACTAGTGACTTAAAATGTGAATAAGTTATTTGAAAATTATTAAGTGTAGTGACTTCAAATGGTTAAGTGTAGTTACTTGAAATTGCGAACTTGTGACTTGAAAATGGATAAGTCTAGTCACTTGAAATGTGTACTAATAACTTGAAAATAATAAAGTATAGTTACAAAATAAATATGTTTGGTTATACGAAAAGATCTCTGCTTTGAGAATTTTCCATTGAGTAAATCTTCTTGTATCCATTGCAGTGTACCTGACAATGTATAATATATTGCAGTGTATCTTGTATAATTCATTTGACCGGGTACAGAGTTTTAACAAATAAGAAAAGAGTTTTCTTCACATTAAGTGTTAAATACATGGCACCACTTGAACCCTTCCTCTTGTTTTCTTATTCTTCTAATTTCATTCTCTGTTATCATAATAGAACAAGTCATAACAATAGTCACAATAATTTGAAAAATCAACTTTGAGTTTATGATGCTTTATATGCTAATATATACATGTTTATATTTATTGATTGGTATGATTTTATTTGATACTATAATGTCATATAATTTATGTTACTAATGTAGTTTTAGCACTTTTTATGGCTTGAATTAACATATTCTTATGCAAAACGAGTTTGAAAGAAAGAAACAAAAAATATTAACTGCTCAAAGTGCATCAATTGTGGAAGCAGGATGAGAAAGGAATTGGACTTGTTGATGAAGCATGTATACAAGAAATCATCTTCAAATGATGAACGCCCATCTCAAGAAGACAACCAAGCTTATGAGAATGAAAGTGATTCTGACCCTGATGGTTGATAGTTTTATTGAGGATTCAAGTTTGAAATATTTTGTTTTGGACCATTTAAGAATCATACATTATTAATGTGGATGTTACGAATTATGTTTTTTTGTTAGCTGTAATAATGATTTACATTAGACTTGTATTGAATGATATTTTTGAGAATTATTGGAGGTTTTGAATAGATTTTTGACTAATAGTGAAATGTTTTTTAATAATTTACGTGTGAATTATTACTTGGGAATTTTCATGCGAATGTACATGAAAATTGAGAATTATTATTTAGGAATTTTCTTGGGGATGTACATGAAAATTGAGAAAATTTGTTCTTGGAATTCACTTGGGTCATTTCATCGAATTTTCTTGCGAAATAGTTTCATAAATATCCGCAAGAAATTTACTTTTGTTAATTAGGAATTTTCACCTCTAAACTTCCTTCGAATTTACTTGGGAATCTTCGTGGAGAATAATTTGTGAATTTTTTCGTGAAAATCCGCAGGTCCTTTTTTATGAAATTTTACCAAATAATTCATGCAAAATTTTGATAGTTAATCGCAAATAAATCTGCAAATAACTTACCTGTGGATTTATTTCCGCAATTAAATTACCTAGGGATTTTATAAATCCGCAGGTAATAATTATCTACGATGATATTTCCTTTGAATTTTAATTGGTAAAAAAATCTGCAGGTAATCAAATTACTTGGAGATTTTACCGCATTATCCCTATAAAAATCTCCACGTAATAAGCATTTTTCTTGTAGTGACATGCAGTTTATTTCCATGTTATGCTTTTTTAGAATATTTCCATGTGTTCATGGCAACTTACATATGGTGGTGTATCATGTTTCAAGATTATTAAAGGTTTGCTATCAAGGAAATGATACTCGAGTGGGATTGTGATTACTATAGAAGAAAAGACTTGATTTTAGTCACGGGCAATGATGAAGAGGCAATCGAAGATATCGAGAGTTTCAAGAAGTTGTTGATGGCTGTGTTGCTATTTGGTGCATTCAAGGAAGTCCATCATTAAGTCCTTGCATGAAGAAATGCTATCTCGCTACGGCTCCCCTAACATATTGTCTCACCGTGTCGAATCCTTCAAAAATTACTATTTTGGAGGGTCCATGCAACATAGCTTGTATGTTCTCTGCATGACATTTCTTGAAATGTTGAAAATCCACTGATCTTTAAGCCATAACTACTGAAAATGCTATGCTATAAGAAACAAAGTGCTTCAACATTTCCCAAAACTTACGTGGTTAAAAAATGAAATTATTAATTTCTATGTTTTGCACCTCAGAATTTTACGCAACACTTTTTTATTAACAATGAAACCACTGAGCGTTAAAAGTTCACGAAAATAAGCCACAGTAATAGTGAATTACACACAATTAGTGATGACTAATGCTTCACTCATCACTTTCAGTGTTTGTATGTATTCTGTAGATTAATTTTTCAATAAAGTTGGTTTAGGGGATCAATTTTCCCACAACTCGATTGTTCCACATAAGTAACCACCTAATAGTGCCATTCTCTTCGTGATACAGAAATTAAAGTCACACCAAAAGAAAGACGATTGCAGCAAGGGTCAAGTTGACGCCTCAACTAGCACAATCAAAAGAGAAGCCTTTAGGAAACACGATGGGAATCAGAGGACAAAGATAAGATAAGAGTTGCTCAACAAAATATTGGAAAAAAATTAAGAAGTTCTTGATTAAAAAGGGATCCTAAGTGCATACACTCCAAATTTTTTTTTTTTTTTTCTGGTAACTATGATTTGTATTTTTCCAGGGTAAGATATTTACAAGTAAAGCATAAACCCAAGAAGTCAAACATGTGCAAAGAGCTAGCAAAAAAATAGAAAAACAAATGTTGCAAGAATATCTTCAGTGATCAGATAAATTCAGTTTTTTCAATTGGACTGCTAGCTTTGGAAACATATTGCTTCGCACATGGATATATATCTTGTAAGGCGAGTGAGGCTTCAGGCGGCTTTTTTGGTCTATTCAAGGTAGGTCCAAATAATATGGAACAATAGAGGGAATCCATGGGTCACCCTTTATGATGTTCCTAATTATGACTGAGGCTGTCTAAAACAAAACTTAATGGGATAAAAGTTGACAAGGTATCCAAGATTAGTGTCTGTGAAATGTGCAATCCATAAAATGTAAAGTCTGAAACAATTCTAACACATGGATGCACTTGTGATGCACAAGATGCAAGGGACGCACGAAAGACGCATTGGATGCACCTGGGATGCATGAGATGCACGTGTGACACTTTATTTATTTGTCGCAACGGACAGTGAAGTTTTGATTAATAATTAAACAAGAAAGAAAGAATGTCCCCCTTTTTTCTACACCATTAAAAAAAAGACTAGATAAGATGCATTGTAGCTGACTTAACCCATAAAGATCCATCCCCGATCACCAAGAACTACCAAAACCTCCACAAGACTAGACATGAAGCATCACATTAGTAACATCGACAACTTGAACCCCGCAGATCCAATAGTGATGGTCCCCTAAGTAGATATTGTCAGACAGGCCATCACCTACCATCAAGGACAAGAAACATCTAAGTGGTACGAATCTCCACAGAGAAATCTTTCATATTGTTGGTTTTATCATAGTCATTAAGAGATTCTTAATGGCTACAATGCAGCAAAGTTGCTCAAAAATGAAATCCATTGTATTGTTGGTTCGTTGCTTTGGCCGTCTGGTTAAATAGCATCTTAATGAGTATCGGAGAAAGCCAACAACTATGTGCAATAGTTGCACAACTCGGGCGATTTCACCACTACAATGGGTGCAATCTCTGCAGCTTCAAATCATAGTACATTAGTATGAATCCTTATTATATAAAAATTATAAAAAGGAATTTACCATGAATATATTCAAATTGATAAATGGAAGACCAATATAACACTGTTTTCCTTGGTGAGGGGATGGACAATACAATAATTTCAGGTAATAGAAGCTTCGGTGATGTCATTAAGATATTCAACACCTAAACAGTTGGTAAATTTGCACTTTTTTTATTTAATTACTTTGACTTCAATAAATAAATATAATTATATTAGATTTCATTACTTTTGTTAATTTTTGCTTATAAAGTGTCAATGGGCGAGGCTTCACAGCCCTAGCTAGACATCAGTTTAAGAATGAAGTTGAACCAGAGAAGAAACAAGCTGTAGCATTAAGAGCAGATGCTAATTACATATTTACATAGCTTTTATCGGTGTTGTTTCCAAGACTATCAAGACATCCTGTATACGAAATTCGGCACTCAATTGTACGGGGATTGTTACATTTTGGGCACCATAGACTTTATATACGGTGATGCAATTGTGGTGTTCCAAAATTGCATCACTGAAGTGCGCATGCCAACTCCTGGACAGTAAAATACAATCACAACATAGAAAAAAGGAAAGAGGATGACCCAATTGGAATCGTGCAGCAAAATTGTACTACAAAAGCAGCTCTAGAATTGAGTAAAAATGTTACGACGACATATCTAGGATGGCCATGGGACAGCTTTGCCAGAACAGTGATCATGCAAAGTGACATCGATCTTCTAATAAATCCTAAAATATGGATTGGGGTTATTAATAAACCCCTAATTCATCCATTTTTTCTGGAGTATATGAATAGAGGAGTAGGTGCAAATACTACTGGACGTGTAAAGTGGGTAAATGTGACTAGTGATCCAAAGGTTGCATCGAAATTCACTGTTAGGGATTTTATTATCATCGATCGATTAGTTAAAGTGTCGACTACTACTAATTTTATACATGAATGATCCAAAATAAATTTATAACCGCAATATCCTAGTTTTCTAGAACGAAAACATGGTATACATAGAACACAAGTAGAGTTCCGATGATATATATCCAGTAAAGATATGAAGTTTATAAATCGACACGGCATAACATTCAATAATTTAAGTTCAATAAAAACTCAACTACATGCCTATCCAAGACATAGTTCAATAAGAATGCTCTCTTGAGAAAAACACGATTGTCGACAGAACTCCTGGAGGAGTAATAATAACAAAATACGCGAGCACATCAATTATCTTTATTTACGTCAGAAGACCCACCAACTTGTTCGTTCTTGATAAGGCTTTGGGAAATGGCATTGTCCTGAATCTTCAGTTTTCTCTCCGATTCGGAATCTTTAGTTAGCAATTCATTAGCTGGCCTCTCCGCCAAATCGTTCTTCAGCGTACAAAGCAAATCCATCTGAATTTTCCATCGGCTTTCGTAATCCTCAAGCTTCCGCTTTAGGCCCCTAATTTCCATTTCCTTGGCTTCTAATTCAACTCTGTGATTAGTTTCTAACTTGTCAACTTTCTCCAATAACAAATGGTTTATGTGCTCCAATGAGATAATTCTCTCGGCCATATCATACTCTTTGTTCAGATCAATATCCTCGTTCAGATCAATCTCCCTGCTCTGGTCCGCCATATTTTAACCTGAAAATGGTATTGAACTCAAATATGTTAATTAATAAAATAAAAAGAAAGTGGTAGTTGGAAATCGATAAATTGTCAATTATTACAATGTAACTTCAAATTACCATTAGATCACAATACTGGACTCAATCTTGTTATTGAAGAAACTGAATATACTTGTTAGAAACTGTAATGAAGTTCAATTACTAAGAAAGGAAACTCAAAGAAATTGGAGCAATGATGAAGATTGTTACTAGAATGGAAATTGTTCGACTCTTCACGAGACAGTACACTAGCCACGAGCTCACAATTCTGATTGCATTATACAAATTAACTACAATCATACATGCTAGCCTCGGCCACTCAAACATAATATGTGTGCAGGTTTTGATTATCATTTTTTACGATTGTTATGATTCCAGTATTCCTTTATAAATATCTAGTACGCACTTGCTATCGTATTCTGGCAAATTCTAAAGCTTTCGGATCTACTGTGCATAATTCCATCACATAATAGATGCCCTATATGTTATTATGAGGGGGAAAGGAGAAAAGAAAAAGAAATGAAAAAGAATGAAGAAATTACACCTTTGTATTTGAAGACCCTTGACAAGCAATATATTAAAAAACGTGAATTAGATTAAATTTGGACTAAAATTGAATAATATAATGGACGAAAGGAAGGAAATGATGTCCATTATGTACTTAAAATGAAATTTCCGAACGATGTGTCTATTGGAAGTGACACCATTTAACTGTCTGCACCGGTTCAGTCTTCGGAAATACCCCAATTCCCATTTACCAAACAACGTTTTACTTTGTTATTTTTTTCAACGTTTGTTAAAGTAAAAGAGAGAAAAAGAAGTTAAAAGGTTAATTCATGATAATTTGGAGTTGTGGATCTTCCGGTAATATTCTATTTTGTATCTATAATATATATAATCTATATCTATATCTATAATATATCTTAAAAGTGTGAAAACTTTTAGGAAAATGATTTGAACTTTTTACCCTTTATTAAAAGACTCTTCTTTAGATAAAATTATTTTTTCACTATTTCTTTAATTTATAATTTAATTATTTTTTAATTATATTAACTATATATAGATTTTCCATATAACTTTATTCTCTTCTCATTCTATTTCAACCATGCACACGGCAAATTATATATAGATTCTATAAAATAGTCTTTGATTTTCAGTTTTCGGTCAAATATGATGCTAATCCTCATTATGCATACAATATATGTTAGAAGGGTGCTCGGTTTCTTTTCTTAATATTCCTTCTTCAGAGGTTGACATTTTCTTTACATTTATGGAAATATACAATACAAATTTATTGCTTGCATTAAAAAACTTTCCCAGTTCTCTCTCCTCATTGACATTTTTTTTGTTGCTTTGCGGATTTTTTTTTTAAAAACGTCTTTCACGTGTAGTGAAAAAAAATAACAGAAAGAGGAATTCGTAATGGAAAGAGGAGAAGAAGAAGTTGGTCAGCAATAGGGTAAGAAAAATAGCAACCAAACCGTCGAGTACTCTTTTCCTTTTTGTCTACTTTATTTTTATTTCTTCACATAACGTACAATCAATCATTCCTTTTCTGTTTTGCCTAAAGTTACTACCTAATTATTTTTTAAATATTATATCATACATGAATTGTGTGATTATGTGTAAATTGAAGTTTATTAATGTCTGTTTTTATTAATGTCTTAAGGAGCATTGGATTGAAAGGAAACTCAACGGATGTTATTACTTATACATTGAATTGAAAGAATGTCTCATATGAATACTCAGCGAGAAGTAAAAGTTATGATTTTTCATTCATGATTAGATAATGTGTGTCGCGATCAATCTTTTTGTCCTATAAATCTTTTAAAACTTACATTTTTCATAATTTATTGTTCTTATGAATGTTGCATGTATAATTAACCTTTGTCCATACTATTCTCCAACACGTGAAAAAACAACGATGATTAGGAGTTGATTTGGTGTCCAAATTAAGCTTCAACATTATGAAAGTGAAGATGATTGGTCTGTTCTACAGGAAGAACATGATGCTTTGAAAATAAAAACTTCTTTCCCTAGCCAGATTCTTAACTCCTCAGTTATTTTACTTATAAACTCACAAATTAAAAAATCCAACAGACATTTTGACAACAACTATTTTCCAACGGTGTATTTGATTGTTAAGATTCAGAATCCTATTTTCAACTTTTCCATGCATTTTCTTGATTATCCTATAATTTTGAAATTCTTTTAACTTAGTATTGTTATTACTTAGTAGTGTGGTTGCATTTGTATTTTACAGTTGTTTTCTTTTCTTTTTCAACTATTTGTATTGAAAATTAACTTGATAATTTCTGCTCTACCTCTATCATGTTTCTGATTTAATTCTCTTTTATTTTTATTATTTAAAGAACTTGATATTAACAAAATCATCATGGTGGATCAACATAAACATATTTTTGGCTACCCCCAATACTTCTTGGTTGAAGCCACGTGTTCACTTAATGTTCAAAACAATCCCACGGTCTTCGAATTCCTTGGATGCTAGAGTATAAAATAATCTGAGTTTTGATCTGCAAGATTGATAGTTGATATATTTGAAATCTGAAATCAAAAATAAATGATTTGCTAAACATTGAATTTTTCATCAATATTGAAAAAGAGTGTTAGAAAAGATTTTTTCAGAATTTCTTGAAACAGCCTCTCTACTCTCTACCACCCCGAGATGGTGGTAAGGTCTACATAGACTTTACCCTCCTCAAACGTCAGTTGTAGAATTTTACTATGTATGATGTTAGTATATATATTTTATCAGTTGTTATTGATTTGGCTAAGAAGAGTCTTAGCAACTTTAGAAAAATATTGATGTTACATGCAAGAATGGCTTATCAGGTGTACAATTTTTTTCAATTCATGAGTGGACATTTTTACATAATATCTTGTGTTAAGCTGAATGAAGATAGTAGAGCTATAGAGTTACTTTTTCCCCCGTAGCTTGAATTTTGTAGATAAACTTCTTCTCTTAATCTAACATTACTTTGGTAGAAATTAATTTCAGAAGTATTTGCTGCAAAAATAGTGGTTCGATTACAAACGTGTTGCAAGTTGCGTAGGCCTTTCATAATTGTCTTGATTTGTAGAATGTTGTCTGGAAAACAATTCTTCTACTTTTTCATAATATGCAGGTGAATGTGTACTACAGATAACCATTGCCTTCAATATACAGAAAATGAATTTTGTAAAAAAAAAAATATAGTTACATGGCAAATAATACTGTTGAATTGTCAATGTTCACTTAAAATTTAGGTTATTATAGGTGGTAGTGTAAGTGTTAAAACTCTGTAAATTTCTTATTGTTGTCTTTCTCGAGTAGTTTGATGTTTATCTTTTGCCGTCACATTTGACTACTGATTTTTTTTTAATTGGCAGATGTTACAAGCGGAATGAGGAAGAGTCCTTCAATGATTCGCTAATGAGGCACTGGTAGATGTTTACAGAAGATGTTCCTCTTGAAGCTGATGTTTACGAAAACTATTACTCTTGAAGCATTCAATATTATGCTAGAATACATATACAATCATATTGTACTTTTAATATGATTATTTAGTTTACTCATTTTATAGTTGTCAATAGTTGGTTGTCAATAGTTCAAGTTGACTTGATGATGTAAAGACATTTGAATCAAATTGGAGAATTTTTATAATTATTTTGTATGCTTATACACAAAATTTAGCTCTTTTTATTTTATTAAAGGATAATGCTAAGAATGATAAAAAAATTAACACAATGTTAAAAAGATTTTTGAAAAGAAAAATAAATAAAAAGTTTGTCTTATGAAAATTGTTTACAAGTTTTGCCTTATAGACAAATGTTATAACTTATTAAGTGAGGTTAAAAATTTTAATTGTCAAGTGAGCATGCAAAAGGTCTTCAAGTTAGTTGTGTTTCAAATTCCAGTTGTTCTATTTGATTGCAAATTTTATTTAAAAGTATTGACACAATTATATTACCTTAGTGATATCTTTCTCCGGTTGGATTGGAGAGTAATGAAAATTCTAAATATTGATGTTGTATAGCTTCTTACAATATTATTTTGTTTGACGTTGGAGTTTATTATATGCTTATGTCTTTGTATTTCTAGGCTACAAAGAGTGAAACATACTGATTTTCACTAATGGATTATTCAACATCAATAGAATGAATTACATGTGTCATTTTTTTTATATCTGTACCAATATTTGGTGCTTAGTTGTATTAGAATATCTCGGGTATAAAATAGAATCAACTAAGTAAAAAGAGTGAATATTTTTTGAACTAAGTAAGATTTAATCGACTTTCTGAAGGTGATAATGCTTTATACTTTCTTAATCTGTATAACATAATAAAACTTCATTAATATAAACTCTTTCTAAGAGTTTGTGTGCTTCCGATCCATGATGAATGTATTTCTTCCACTAAGGATGTACGGTTTAAATCTAAATTGAATATTCTGAGATTAGTAGAAGGAACATTATCAGAATTAAAAACTCAACAGATAAATCTCAATCTTCTTAAAAATGATACTCAAGCTTAGACAATCTTTAAGAGTTTCATAATCTTAACATATACCATCAGACAAGCCTCTACTAAGATAGTACTAAGGATCCACTGGGACAGACCCCAGCTGACCCAAATACTGAACTGAAACTAGAACTAAATACTTAAATCCTTAGAAGCTGGAAATTTGGCCCCTCGAACTAAGAGGACTCACCACAAGCTAGAATGTAGGTAATGATGCCGAACTTAGTCACATTGCTGGATACTGGCACCGGAAGCTGCATTATGAGACAATGTAGCACATAGACATATATATGGATCAGTACTTCTAGAATGTACTGAGCATGCATACTTACAAACAATAATATCAATATACAATCTCCTGAAGACAATGCATGCCAAGTGCAAATAACTCACCTTAGGCTGAGTGAATCTTAAAACATGCAAGGTCATAAAGCATAAAAATCACATCAATCAACTTTCGTGAGCCATAACACTTAGTTCTTGAAATCTTTAGTTTTATTCTTACTTATGGGAACTTGTGAAAATCTATACTTTTATTACTTCTCGTGTAATATTCTTCTAACCGACATAAATCGTGAGAGCTAACATGGAGTCCAACGTCTTACCCACGTTGGGGAGAGCTCTCTTATCCTTTCCATCGGAATAGAACCTTAATCTTAGTGATCACTTCTTAACTTCATTCTTATTGGGAATAAGTTAAACCTACGTTGGCTCATAGTTTCCAAGATTTTGGATACACTCATCTGCAGTCCCATCTCGGTGCTAAATACTACTTCCACTATATACATATACTCTTACTTTAAGAAATCCACCTTAAAATTTAGCATAAGGGTTATATAATGCAAAGCAATGATGCTCTTCTCTTCTTTACTTTAAATCATAAATAAGATGAAAGTGTGGATTTCAATCTTAGATTAGGATCAAAAGATCAATCTTTGCTTTAGAAGCACTTAACAAATCTTATCTTGAGGACACAATCTCCTTATAAACTTAATGCTTAAACTAAATGCTTAAAATATTAACTTTAATTCATAAATAATCATATGGAAACTTCATGCTCAATAATCATCTTAAACATCATTCATCAATCTCATTCAAATTAATAAAGCTTAAATCATAATTGAATATCTCATGAGTCAAACATAATTATATGAAAATCTCATTTCACTTAGAATCTTAAATCATATAGTAATTGCATAAATTCAAGAATATAAGAAATTGGGGTCAAAACCCTTGTTCAAATTTATGTAGTTTAATCTTAAAAGCAAGTTTTGGGCACAAGGGTGGAAGAAAACCCTTTTTCATAACCCTACACACCTTAATAGACTTGACTTGGTGGAGAAATATCGACCTAGAAAGCCTTGGAAATGGTCTTGAGGGAACCCTAACTTGTGTTCTTGAGAGAGATATGAGAGGATTTTGAGATGTTTAACTGATGAGATAGGAGAAAAGTAATTCCCCTTGAGGGTTATAAGTCATGGGTTGGGAGTTATAAGGAGGTAAAAGACGAAAAAGCCCCTGAACTTAATTTCTCAAAAATTACTTGGCAATCTATATGACTCGTATACTAGTGTATGACTAATCTTGCAAGTCGTATCCTAGACAGAATCATGGATGGAAAACACTTTTTAGTATACAAGTCACACTTATGACTCATATCTAATTATACAACCCATATCACTAGCTCGTATCTTAGTCAGAATCTCAAAAGGGTCAGTACTGATAAACTTACGATCAGTCTCCATACGACTCATAAAGTCAACATACGACTTGTAAGGGCGAGTCGTATCCTTTATATAATGTTCATCAAACTTCACTGATCTGGGTACGAGCCCCACTCACGACTTATATCAGTGAGTATGACTTATGTGGCTTAGTCGTATTGGGAATAGAGATTTCCTAGGATGGGGTATTACAATATCTCCTTCTTGGTAACATTCGTCCTCGAATGTGGCACCTCTTAAGCCTTAGGGAAAAGATCAAACAAGTCAATAACAACTTATAATCACTACAGAGAATCCCAACACACACAATAGAAGACACAAACGAAGATTATTTAAACATGATCAAAGAGAAAAAGGTCTCGGCTGAAATAGTTACTTACCTTCGATATGAACTGAACTCAAAGGAAAAAGATGAAGATACTTAGCTATCATGTCTGCTTCAGCTTCCCAAGTGGCCCCTTCGATCGTCTGGTTTTTCCAAAGAACTTTCACCGATGCTACTTCCTTATTCCTTAGCCTTTGGACTTTCCGATCAAGTATCTCTACTGGAATTTCCTTATATGTCAAACTATTCTTGACCCCAATACTCTCTAGAGGAACAACCAAGTATGGATCTCCAATGCACTTCTTAAGTATCGATACATGGAATACAGGGTGAACCGCAGTTAGCTTTATCGGAAGATCTAATTCATAAGCAACTTCTCCTATACACCTCACTATCTCGTAAGGAACAATGAATCACAGACTCAACTTCTCTTTCTTTCCAAACATCATTATTCCTTTTATTGGTGACACCTTTATAAACCCCAATCACCTACTCCAAATTCAAGCTCTCTTCTTCTCCAGAATATGTGGAATTCTTGTTAACTCTTCTCCAGTAATTGTGTAAACTGTAGATAATAGTCCATAATAGTAACATGAAGAAATTAAGTTAGCACTGGTGCCAGGCAAAGCAATAAGTTTGTTATAGTTCTAACATTTTTGTGTAATATATCCTTGGTTTTGTTTTGCTAATTCTTCACTCTGGATAGGTTTTGTATTTAACAATTTTTGTAAGGTATAAATATTATCAATGTATGTATGAGTGATATGGTTATAAGTCTTCTTTTGTTGATTGAGTGATTCGGAATATGTGTATATCTGGGGAGGTATAGATGACTCTAAGTTTTGTATATTTGGTGTATATGGTTTTGAGAATATCTGATTGAGGTTATAATTCTTTTTCTTTGGTAGTTCAGGTTTATTTTGAGTGACTATATTCTTTCCCTTGGATACATCACCTGTGCCTGCAGCTGTAACTGTAATTTCATTAGTAATTTGAGTTTTTAGGTGTTTCTCATCGTCACCTTCTAGGTCTAGTTTTTTAATGTGCTCTTCCTGCACAGTATCTTTGCTAATAGCTTCTTGTTTTTTATAGTGCTCAACCTATACTTTTACATTTGTAACTTCAGTAGTTAATGTGATAACTCGTTCTTGTAATACCTTCATTTGTTCAAACACTTGTAATATTAAGTCTGTTTGGGTATCTTTGACATCATCTTCTTCCATTGGTAAATCAGTTTGAGCAGCTTTGTCTTGATATGTAATCTGCAATAACATTCTTGTCAGTCTTGATTACTTCAATCGTAAATGTAAAATTTAATATATTCAATGCTAATCTCCAAATTTCCTTCGTCGTAACTGAGTGTTGCATTTTTCTTGTTAACCACCATCGAACCTGGGTATTATCTGTTCTCACAATAAATTGGTTATATACAATATATGGTTCAAAGGTTAATAAACATGAACATAATTCTTTTCTATTTATTTTTCATTTTATTTCTGTTTCATTAAATGTTCCTGAATAATATCTACAATGATGTTCTATTTTTTCATTTTCGTACCTATATTTAAGTACTCCTCCATAACTATATTCACTTGCATCTGCTTCTACTATATATTTAATTTTTTTATTTTCGTCTGGAAATTGTAATTTTGGTAATTCTTTACAAAGTATTTTTATTTTCTGAACTTGTTTTTATCTTCCTCGTTGTAATTATATTCTACATCCTTTTTTATTTTTTTTTGTAAAGGCTTTAGGTTTTCTGCTAATTTTGGTATATATTCTCTTACTTGCTTTACTAATCCTAAAAATGATTGTAATTTCTTTTTTTGTATCTCATTTTTCTTTTGAATTTATTATTTTCTGTACTATATGTTGTTGCATTTTTACTCCACTTTTATCTATTTGTATCCCTAAAAATTCTATCTGGTTTTCATAATTTCAGCTTTCTTTTCGCTTAAACTTATTCCTGATTTTTCTATTATATCTGTAAATTGTTCTAGTAATTTTAAATGTTCTTCTTTAGTTTTTGTATATAGTAGTATATCATTTATGTATACTATACAATTAGGTAATTGTTTAAAATAACTATCCATAAAATGTTGATATCTACCTGGTGCATTTTTATATCCAAATGGTAATACGTTCCATTCATAAAATCCTTGTGGTACCGTAAATGCGGTTAATTCCTTGGAATCTTCATCTAACTTTAAGTGATATAATTTGGATTTACAGTCAAATTTAGTAAAGTAGTTATATCCTTGTATTTGTCTTATTTTTAATATCTTATTTGGCATTGGATAATTATATGTCATAGTTTTTGCATTTAAATTTCTATAGTCAATAACCGTTCTACTTTTTCCTTTTTTTTGTTCACTACGTTTATTTACTATAAATGTTGGACTATTGTGTTTACTATTACTTTTTTCTATATATTGTTTTTCTAATAATTCATCTATATGCAATTTAAATTCTTTTAAATCGTCAAAATTATATGTTAATGGTTTTTGAGTTATTATGCTATTTTTATCTATTACTTCAATTTTTATAGTAGTTTTATGTTTTTCCCATCCTTTTAATGGATCTTCAATATATAATTGTTTTAATTTTTTCTTTATTATTTCTACCTTATCTATTGAAAATATAGTTATTTCTTTTTTATTTATCGAAAATACAACTAGTTCTACTGTGTCTTCTGTATTTTTTATATTTTCTAACTTTGGTGTAATTTTTTCACTTCTTTCTATCCAATCAATTTTCTTTCTTATTTTATTAATAACTCTTTTTGCCCTTACTTTTTGTTTACATGGTGTTGTAAAC
This sequence comes from Capsicum annuum, assembly GCF_002878395.1. Lineage (NCBI taxonomy): Eukaryota > Viridiplantae > Streptophyta > Magnoliopsida > Solanales > Solanaceae > Capsicum > Capsicum annuum. Next base: position 186,894,471 of record NC_061119.1, read on the forward strand.
CACCAATCTGTTTTAGTTATTATATGCGGATATAATTTGTCTAAAAATGACATTCCTAAGAGGATATCTTTTGATGTTAGTTTATAATTATATATTTCTTCTATTGTTATTATTTTATCCCATATTTGTATTTTTACATTTTTAGCTTTATATGTAATTAAACTTCCTTCATTATTAAATCCTTTGACTACTATTAGTGTTTTTAATTTATCCCATTTACTTTCTGGTAAACAGTTGTATCTACATAAGTTTGCTTCTGCTCCTGTATCTATCATAGGTGTATAATACCTATTATAATATCCTTCTACTATTATTTTGACAAGTACATATATTTTCATATCATGTTAAAGTTCTTTTTATGAATAATTTCTCTTTATTATATGTTATAGATAATTGTGTTTGTTCTATATTGTATGGTTCTACTTGTTCTAACCATTTTATTCCTAATATTATATCTGCTTTTTGCATTTCTTTCTTTATTTTAAATTCTATTTTTATTTTTCTAACTCCTATTATTATTTTCTTTTCATCTATATCTTTAATGTTTATTAGACTCCTTGGTAGATCTGGGCATATATTACTATTTGATTTTATTTCTTCACTTTTACTAGATATTTTGTTATATAATTTTCTTCTTGTCCTGTGTGTAAGAGTATTAAATATTTTTTTTCATTTATTGTTCCTATTATCTAATATGGATTTAAATTAACTGTTGAAGTTGTTTCATAACTTGTTCTTTTTGATGAGCTTGATGATTCTGATTTTTCATGAGCTATTCTTTTTGTTGTGCTTATTCTATCATTTATTATTTATAAATCTTCTTCTATATCTATGTCTTTGTAACTATAATCATTATTTTCAATTGTTTTTACAAATTGTTCAAAAGGACTTTCTATTTGTATTTTATTAATTTTATTTTTTCCCGTTATTTTATGTTTTGTTGTTAATACGTATAGATTTTTACATCTTGCTATAAATATTTTACTTCCTGGGGTTAGTTCTATTCCTGATATTGGAAAATATCAGGAATAGAACTAACCCCAGGAAGTAAAAT
>NC_061119.1:186895624-186901331 GCF_002878395.1 Capsicum annuum
TAAATCTTCTTCTATATCTATGTCTTTGTAACTATAATCATTATTTTCAATTGTTTTTACAAATTGTTCAAAAGGACTTTCTATTTGTATTTTATTAATTTTATTTTTTCCCGTTATTTTATGTTTTGTTGTTAATACGTATAGATTTTTACATCTTGCTATAAATATTTTACTTCCTGGGGTTAGTTCTATTCCTGATATTTTCCAATATAATACTAATGATTTATCTGTATTTTTATCTATTATTGCTACTAAATAATTTGCACTTATTATAAATTTAATTTTTTGGTATATTAAATTTCCTTTTATGGCAGTTATTATACTTTTTTCTATATGTTTTATAATTCTATCATCTGCTAAATATAATTCTATTGGTGTATCTATTCCTTCTCTAAAACATGCTTTTATATTTTATTGGGTCTTTACTTTTTATATCGTTTATTTCTTTATTAATTATTCTTTTTGTTACTACTGGTATACTAGCTCTTCCTTTTGCATATCTACAGTCTATTATATGTTTCTTTTGGCTTACTACGTAGTATTCTTCTTTTTTCTACTAAATATATTTTTTTATTGTTGGTATTTTAAATAATTTTTCTACACTTAGGTCTAAGTCTTTTCCTTTTATTTCGTCAAATATATTACTGTCAAATATTATTTTTTGATCTGTTCCTTCTTCATTTAAATATTTTTCCTTTGTTATTATTTTTATATCTTCTTCAGTTATTTGGTTCATTTTTATATATTTTCTTCAGTCATTTGGTTCATCTACTTCACTATCTATTTCATTATCTGTTTCATTCTCCGAAATTTTATATATACTATCTTCACTTTCTAATTCATAATCTACATAATCTATCTTCATATATTCTGTATTTTCTATTTTTATTTCTGATATTTATTTCTTTTTTCGTTTTTTTGGTAATTTACAATCTCTAGCTAAATGTCCTAGTTTTCCACAATTATAACAAGTACATTCTTTTATAGATTTCTTTTTACTATATGGTCTTTTATGTTTATAATTTTTTACATAATATCTTTTTCTTGGTTTCTTATACTTATATTTTGATTTCTTGTATTTCTTATATTTCTTATGTTTTTTTCTTTTCTTATAATATCTTTCTTCACATCCAAATTGAGGTGCTATTTTATCTTTGCAACATGTTTTTCATTTTTATTTCTTCTCTATATTTTTCACATAGATTTCTATACCATTGTTGTAAAAATTTTATTCTTGCTCCTAGGGTATCTACTATTTTTACTTCATCCCAACTCTTTATTATTTTTGAACTAAATGGTTCAGGTAATTTACTAAAATATAATCTTCTTATTTCTTTACTTTCTTCTATATTATATGGTACTTTATAATAATATTCTTTAAATGCGCACATATACTCATCTATATAACACATATTACATATTGCTAGTTTTAACATTAAATTTCTATTTATATCTTTTTGTTTATTTTGCTCTTCTTCTTCTGTTGTCATACCGCTAAATTCATCTCTTATAGCTATTTCATATTTTTTCAATATTTCTGTTGGTAGTATTTTAGTAGTTGTTGATGTTCCTTCTGTTTTGTTATCAGATCTTAATACTCTTTTACTTGTTTCGGCTAGGTTTAAAAACCATAATTTTACTGTTCTTATTAATGTCTTTTCTATATATTCTGGAGTGTTTGTTGTATCTATTTTATTATCTAATAATTATTTTGACATATATCCTATCCATAGTTGTATTGTTTTATTTGTGTCTATTACACAGTCTAAATCCAAAAAGTTGTAATTAATTATTTATTTTGGTGTCCATTTATTATATTCATCCTTTGGATTATACCTTTTAAACTTACTTTTGTAATTATATGTTGGTTTCCTTATTCCTGATGCACTAGGTATTATATTTTTTATCAAAAGTATTTACTTCTGTATTTATTAGTTCTAGATTTTCTTTATTAATTACTTCTTGTTCTCCATTAATTTCTAGTTTTCCTATGTTTTCTAGAATTTCTGTATATGTTTCACTATCTTCCGAATCATAATTATCTGTTTCTTCAGCATCTATTGTATTTATTTCTAATTCACTGATTTCTGGTTCATATTTTTTATTTCTAATTTTTCTTTAAATTGATTTATCTCGTTTAATAATTTTTGTTCTTTATCTTTTTCTTCTTTTTCTTTCTGTCTCTTTTCATATAAATCTTTTAGCATTTGTAGTTCTTTTTGTAATTCAGCAATCCTACTATTTTTAGTTTCTTCTATTTTTCGTATTTCTTCTGTGGTTTGTTGTTTTATTTTATCTATTTCCTTTTTTGTATCTATTTCTTCGTTTTCTCTTTCTATTCTTACCATGACTGCCAACTTATCTTCTAGTTTTAATTCCTTTTTTTCTAACATTAAATATAAATGTTTACCTATTTTCTTATATCTTCATCCTAAATTAGAGAACACTATTTTTATTTTTAATCCTTCGTGATTTTCATATGTTTTTTTGCCTATTATAAATTCTTCTTTGTTCATTTTATTTAAACGTATATAGGTTATGTTGATATATATATTCTAGACTATCTATTGTTGATTCTAAATTTGATATTTCTTCTATTTGTGCATTTATTAAATTTTTACTAACTCCGACAATTATGTTATACTGTAGTCTTTCTATCCTTATTTTTAATTCTTTACGTTTTTCAGATAGTATTTGTTTTAATTCTTTATATTTTTGTAATTTTTGTTCATTATTCATCTAAACAATATTTATAATATTTTCGTGGATATCTAAATCTAATTTTATCATAATTAATAAATTAATCAAATAAATTCAAATATATACTACTTCCGATAACTTTAAACAACATAGGCTTTGATACCAATTATAGGGGGGTGCGGATAAATCAGGTAACTAAAAATAGATCCATTATAGCGTCATTAACTGATATACTAAATAAATATTTCTAACATTTATTTTTTTTGCGTAGAAATAATACTTAACTTTTATTTATAGAAATTTACTAAACATATTAAAAAAATAAGAAAAATATCATGATTTTAAAGAGATACAGAAAAATAAAGATTGATAGTGTAAAATAGGTATTTAAATAGATAAATAGGAAAAAGGAGGAAAATATTTATTGTTAAAATTAAGGAGGAAGTTTATTTTTAAAATAAAAGAAGGGAGAAAAATGATTTTCTTCCTCTAAAATTTTGTATAAACAAGGAAAAAAAATGAAAACATTAGGGAGATAAACAACAAGAACAAGCGGCCAACTCCAAAAATCTTTTGCCTCGACTTCTTTTCCTCTCTCTAGCTGTCACACCCCTCCGTCCCTTCCCTTTTGCTAGTTTGAATTTGTTATCTTTAATTTTAATTTCCTATTGCTTATGTTTTAATTTCCTCTCTATAGTTGTTCAAAGAATATTTTTATTAATTTTTTGTAAAGTTGTTATGATTGTAGATATTGAAATAATTTTCTTGTTTATTTATGTAAATTGATCTTCATCGATCTATGGTGAACAATGATGATTTCATTTTATATTGAGAGTGAAATCGAAGATAAAATAAGTTGGACTTTTGCTTTCTAAATGTTTTTCTTTTTGAGTATAAGTGATGGCCTTTTACTGTACAAACCACTATAATCAAATGTTTGTTATTATATATTTTAATATTGGTTGATTTTCAAAACTTTATTAAAAGAAACTTTTCATGGAAGAGATTGAATTATTTGGATGTTGCTATTCCTTTGAAGATTATTGAGTTTCATTATCTTATGAAAATAGGTCATATAAGAATGTTATAGGGGATTTTGGTAAAGATATTTTAGGTAAAATATACTGTTACAATACCTTTTAAATTATATACATGACACAATTATTTTTGCTTTTTGATATTAATTTATTTTATCAAAAATTCGCAGGTGAACATGTGAGATTAGAGCAGCTTGGAGTCAATGACATGAGAAAAAGAAGAGACTATATTATTTAGGATATTGAGCAAGATGATGCTATTGTAATTTCTATCATAGAAGAATTATGTATTGTGATTATCCTGAATGTAATTATGTGTTGCTTGAAATTTATTTTGAAATTTAGATTTTTTAATTTTAGCTATATTATAGAAATTCTTGTAATTAATAAATGCTTATGACAATATTCTTCAATTTGTAGCAATGGATTTTTATGATGGTTAAAACCTTATATTTAATTATCCAAAATATGGCTATACATTTTCCCTTTTCGTAGCGAATCTTTTTAATATAATATAATTTTTTTTCGTGCCAAAAATACTGAACTTTTAGCTATATGCAAAAATATTTGTGGCAAATATTTTAATTCATAGTTATAGATTTTCTAACTCATAGCTAAATAATGTTTGTAGCAAATATTTCAATTCATAGTTACAGATTTTCTAACTTGTAGCTAAATACAATTATTTCCACGAGATTAAAATATAATATAGCCATAAAATTTGAATTTTCATAGCAAACAAATCAAGCATTTTGCCACAATAGAAAGCATTGTTTCTACAAAATAAAAATTGCTATAGTTTTTTTTTTTTTTTTTGTGACAGAAGATTAAAATTATTTGCTATAAGTATATATTTCATAGCAAATTATTTATAACATCACAGCTAAAACATAATTTGTTTTGTAGCTATATGGGTTAGTCCTTAATGCCGAACCATGTAAAGTCTGTAGCTAACTATTAGTTACGCCACTTCTTGCTACAGATGCTATGAAAAAATAATTGTGGCTAAAGTATTTAGCTACGAAACTTTTCATATTTAGCAACAATATATTTAATAGCTGTATATGTATTTTGTTGTAGTGTAGGGAACCAATTACTATCAAGTATATATCCATAGAACAAATTGAGAACAACTTGTGGCAAAGCAGAAGCTTTCATAAGTTTGAGGGTTGACAATATAACAACACACTCAAATGTGAAGCTTGTTAAATTATGAGTATCTAGTTCACCATCTATCAAATCTAAGCGTCACCTAGTGAAAGATACTCAAGCCGGTCACTTAAGAGATTGACTGCCGGCAAATTAAAGTAATCAGGTAAGGAAAAACCTTCAAGGTTGGGATGATTGTAAAGAAGGTTTCTAGCCATCCGCCAGTGACATTCACATCGACGAGATACAAATTTTTCAAGGCCTTGCAAGAAGTTATTTTAGTTACTTATATATATTCCAGTGACAACTTTTAATATAAAAACGTTCAAGATTTGGTGCTATGATATCAACCATCTTGAATTCAACAAGACAGAGTAGCCAAACCATCTCCAGTTTCCGTAAAAGTTGCAACAATTTGCAAACTGGCTAGTCCAAGACAACAAGATAAACTTAAATCCTCCAAACCAGTGCAGCTTGCACATAAAGTTTAAACAAATTGTTCATCCAGATATGTATGAGACAATCTTAGTTAAATTTCATAAGATAAAAAGTTTATGCCATCAGGGAGTGATTCCAACTTAAATCCATGAAAATCAAGAACTTTTAGTGCCTGTTTGGGATTGACTTATTTTTAGAAAAAATCACTTTTTAAAAAAAGAAGGTGTTTGGTAAACTTGAAAAAGTTCTTTTAAAAATAGGCAGAAGCAGTTTTTCTGCTTTGGGAAGAAGCAGAAAATTTCTGCTTTTAAAAAAAAAAAGCAGAAGTAGAAGCAGAAAATTATTTTTTTATGACAAATATTCCTATCACACACACAAATATA
>NC_061119.1:186901431-187078580 GCF_002878395.1 Capsicum annuum
ATATATATATATACATATACATACATACATACATACATACATACATATATGTTAATTAATTAACATACCTTACAAGTTTGATTAACGTTTGAATTTTAAAATTTTACATTTCATATATACGTCATAATTCTTTATGATTTATTTATTGTTATTTTATTTTCACTCATTTTCTTTAAATAAATTTGAAAATATCACTGATGATGATGACTAAAGAATATATAATTTTTTTTTATCTTTTATTATTAATGATAACAATTGACAGATGGATCACGTTACAAGATTGTATTTTGATATATGAAATTTTTTTCTTTAAGTAAATTTCATATATACGTCATAACACACACACACACACACACACACACATATATATATATATATATATATATATATATGTCAATTAATTAACATACCTTACAAGTTTGATTAACGTTTGAATTTTAAAATTTTACATTTCATATATACGTCATAATTCTTTATGATTTATATATTGTTATTTTATTTTCACTCATTTTCTTTAAATAAATTTGAAAATATCACTGATGATGATGACTAAAGAATATATAATTTTTTTTTTATCTTTTATTATTAATGATAACAATTGATAGATAGATGACGTTACAAGATTGTATTTTGATAGCACATGTAAATTTTTTCTTGAATATTTAATTTTAAATAAATAATTCGTGAAAAGTGACATATTTATTATAATATAGTGTGTATATGTCACGGCCCCAAAACGAGGGTCATGATAGCACTTGTCGCGGTGTACCTTGACAAGTAAGCCTATCACCCAAACTGATACGAATAGAGAAAAAGACAGAAATACCCAAGGTAAGGCTTCTAGAATGAAGCCGAACCATATAAATAATCATAACAATGCGGAAAGAACTTATCCAAAACACCAATCATGCCCAAAACCAGGTGTCAATAGTGTAAGAACTACTAATACAATTCAAGAGTCAAATACATCGAAAAAATAACCATAAAGGAATAATAACTGTCTCCGAAAACTAATAAAGACATAACTAGTATAGAAAGATAGGGGTGAAATTTGGACGCATGAATGTCCAACCGCTATCTTGGAAGATCCAACAACCGCCCGAATCAAGTAAGCTGAGGCGTACTCGAGCTAGGACCTGCACCGAAAGGGCGCAGTAGGCATGAGTACTGTCCACTTGTACTCAGTAGGTATCATAGGCCGACTAAGCAAAGTAGTAAATAAGACATACAAAATATACACTAAGGGCACGTCACCTGCAATCAGAAAATGTCCCACAACGGTAACCCACACCGCTTGTACTAACAATTCTAATATCTCACATATATTGCAAAAACACATCAAGATATAGAACACAAGTATAGATTATGTCATCTATAAAATAGAGCAAGAGAGAACGTGTAGATACAAGATCATCAAATACAAGTAAAGAAAGGTAAGACAAATACATAGATGACAAGTCAATAAGGCAATACAACACAACATAAACACAATAAAGTAAGTGCAATGTATATGATAATGATGATGGTGATGATGATGCACGAGGTTGTCGCATAACCTCCGGGACTGTCGCACAATTCCCGTATACACCTATGGAGCTAAAGCTTCCCTACGTAGGACCCATGGGGGGTTCGTCAACCCATATACAATCCACATATCTCATATCTCCTTTCTGGCACATCCCTCGGAAAGAGTTTTATAAGGTGTTACAATATTTTTAAAAAGGTGTTGCCAGTGTTTCTCAGATGTTGCCACGGTGGTACCAATGTTTCCTGAATGAGTATGATATGAAGATGTAATGCTCACAACTAATCACAATAAGTATTTCCACAACCAACCACATGATATATTTCTACAACCAACCACAATGATATATTTCCACAACCACATGAGCCAATATTCACTCGTTATTTTCATTTCATCCATGAATTTTCACATGTCTCATATGCCAGTAAAGTATGAATATAATCATAATACACCCATGCTACCACATTAAACAATACAATACAATTACTCACATGTATTCAAGGCTATCAATGTCACATAGGACCCCACACGGTCAAACATACCACATAATATTTCAATTTCAATAATTACATCACATATAGGCCCCCACACGGGCACAATACGTAGATAGCCATTTTTCATGATTAGTTCCCACCCTTAACATGCATTTTGTACCATCATTTACTACCCAGCCTAGTCTGAAGAGTTAGGCCACAACCTACCTCGAAAGTCGAAACCGGTTCGCTACACTTGAACCCGCGACCTTACTTTTCACGAATAATTTTGAACTCCACTAAAAACATCAAATATGAAATCTACGTGTAAAAAAAAAACCAACGACACCCATATTGACTACTTTTGATTCGGGGTCAAAACGAACCCCCAAAATAGGTTTCCAAAAAAGAAAGGCAAAATTGGAACTTTACTTCAAAAATATGTTTCCCATATTTTTAGGAACCTACAGCTGAAAACCCAAGTTAAATCGAGTGAAAAAAAGGGTTCAAATCGAAGAATCAGAGTTGTTTTAAAAGTTAAATTGATGAAAAACTAGTAATTATAAAATAAAAATATTATTCAAGTGAAGGGAGATGAAATTTGGATTTAAAATCATGCCCTAAGATTTTTGGAGTTTTGAGAAATTTATCAAGAAATTTCTAAGAAAAGGGTGAATTCTTACCTTAAATCCGTAATAAAACCAAGAAAAAGATGTTAATCTAGCTTTTCAAGCCCGCACAAACTTCACTTTTAAACTCTCAAACTATTTAGGGTTTAACTCCCAAGAGGCAAGATGAAAAATGAGCAAAATAGGTCAAAAAAGGTTATTTATCAGTGCAGATTTTTCTGCACTGTTGTCAAAAGAAAAACTGTTTTTTTTTTAACTCAATCCGGACTTCAACGGGGTGCCCGGGATTCGTTCGGAGTCGATTTATGCAAACAAACTATGAAACCATACTAAATTCGACGATCCGGACACGATGGTTATACCAGATTTTCCAGAAAAATTCATTTTCACAAAATTGACCCCCCCAAATCCGAAATCACAATTTTCCAAACCGAGGGTCGAAATGAGATTTAAAATCCTTAAAATCATACCAAATATGCTAACACACTAAAATCGACATTTTAGATCTATTGACGTATTCAGATTTTCCATACGAGGTTGTTTCAACCAAAAGTGGGTCCCACACCCAACTTTTCAATTTTTTTAACTTTCCAACCAATAGGTCAAAATGAGCTCGGGTGAACCAGGACCCAAACCAAAGATCTACTTAACCTAAAATCGATATTCGAAAACTGCAGGCGCAGTCCGTTGGGTCATCCATCGCACGGATCAAAATATAACCACATAAGTCCAAAATAAGGCTCTTGAAGCCATCAAAAACCACAATATTGCATAAATGATACCAAAATGCATCAAAAATCATGTCAATCACTCCCATACCCCAGAAATACTATAATGCAACTATGGGGAGGGGTAAAATAGTCAAATCATACAAAATCACAAATTTCACATATTTCATCAAATTTTTAGGTCGTTACATCATCCACTACTAAAAATCTAGTTCGTCCTCAAACTAAGGCAAGAAAATACCTGAATCAATGAAAAGCTGGGGATAGGAACTACGCATATCAGACTCAATCTCCGAAGTAGTCACATCTACAGGTCAAAGTTGCCACTGGACCTGAACCACAAGGATTACTTTAGAGCGCAACTGCCTAACATCCCTAGCCAAAATAGAAACTGGCTCCTCAACAAAGGACAACCACTCATCTAACTAAACTGACTCCCAACGAATGACATGAGACTTATCAAGAATATTGCAACAAAGCATAAAAACATGAAAACTGGATGAACAACTGATAGATCAAGGGGCAAAGCCAACTCATAAGTCACATCACCAACAGTCTGAAGAATCTCAAATGGATCAATATACCTGGGGCTAAGTTTGCCCCTCTTACTAAACCTCATCACACCCTTCATGGGTGAAACTCGAAGGAAAACATGATCACCAACACCAAAACTTAAGACACAAAGTTTACGATCAGCATAACACTTTTGCCTACTTTGGGACGCTCTAAGTCTATCCTGAATGACCCGAACCCTATCCAAAGACTCACAAAGCAAGTCCGTACCTCGAGGTTTCACCTCTGAAACATCGAACCAACCTACTGGAGAGAGACAACGCCTACCATACAACGCCTCAAAAGGAGCCATATCAATATTGGAATGGTAGCTATTACTATGTGCAAACTATACTAAAGCCAAATACTGCTCCCACTGGCCACCAAAATCCATCACGCACGCGCGGAGCATACTCCAAAACCTGGATAGTCCATTCTATCTGGCAATCATTCTGGGGTGAAACGCTGAACTAAGATCCGCTCGAGTACCTAACTCATCTTGAAAAGTTTTCCAACAGTGAGATGTGAACACATGACCTTGATTTGAAATAATGAACACCGGCACACCATGCAGACGTACAATCTTACGAATGTAGATACGGGACAACCTCTCAGCACTAAATGAGACCTGAACAGAAATAAAATGAGCTAACTTGGTCAATCAATCCATGATGACCCAAACACTGTCGGAATCATGAGATGTACGCGGCAAACCAGTCTTAAAGTCCATAATGATGCGTTCCCACTTCCACTCAGGAATGGGTAACCTCTGAAGTAAACCACCAAATCTCATATGCTCGGCCTTCACCTGCTGACAACATAGGCAACAAAACACAAATTCTGCTATATCTACCCTCATACCACCCCATAGGTAGTGCTATCTCAAATCACGATACATTTTAGTCACACCTGGATGGATGGAATATCTGGAACAATGGGCCTCCTCTAAGATCAACCTAATTCTATCACTTCTCCCGAAAGACAAACTCAGCCCTCAATCCTTAAAACTTCATCTGAATTAGGTAAGCTTCCTTAGACTCTCCACTTAATATCTTATCTCGAATCAACCTCAACCCAACATCGTCAAACTAATAAGCTCGAATCTGTTCCATCAAAGAGGGTCTAGTATCTAAAAGTGCCAAAACACGCCCTGGTGTTGAAATATCAAGCCTGACCATCAAATTAGCTAAAGACTGAACCTCTGAGGCCAACGACCTCTCCTGAGTTAAAAGATGCACCAAGCTACCCATGCTAGCCGACTTCTAGATCAAGGTATCCACAACCACATTAGCCTTTCCCTAATGGTAAAGAATAGTCAAGTTATAATCCTTAAGCAACTCAAGCCAATGACGCTGCCTCTTAAGAAAATCTCGCTGATAAAGAAGTACAAAAGGCTACGATGATCTGAGAAGATCTCACAATGGAATCCATACAAGTAGTGCCTCCAAAACTTCAAGGCAAACACAACTACGCACAACTCCAAATCATGGGTAGGATAATTCCTCTCATGAGGATTCAATTGACGAGATGCATAAGCAATTACCTTGCCCTCCTGCATCAATACAACACTTAACCCAACACTAAAAATATCACAAAAGACAATAAAGCCCACGCCCTCCTTAGGCAAAGCTAATATAGGAGCTAAAGTCAACAAATCCTTGAGCTTTATGAAGTTCGCCTCACAAGCTTCGAACCACTGAAAAGAAATCTTCTTCTGGGTTAACTTGGTCAATGGAGATGCAATGGATGAAAAACCCTCAACAAAACATCGATAATACTTAGCCAAGCCAATAAAACTTTAAATCTCGGTGGGCGAAGTAGGTTTAGCCCAAATCACGAACCGCTGCAACCTTAGCTGGATCAACCATAATACCTTTCTTAGTTACCACATGACCCAAGAAAGAAAATAGATACTAACCAAAACTCACACTTAGAGAACTTAGCATACAACTTCTCGTCCCTCAATCTATGACGCACAATCCACAAATACTCCTCTTGCTCAACCTCACTCTTGGAATAAACCAAGATATCATCTATAAATACCTTAATAAAAGAGCCAATATATGGTCGAAACACTTATTCACCAACTTCATGAACGAGGCAGGGGAATTGGTCAACCCAAAAGACATGACCAAGAACTTATAATGACCATATCGAGTTCGAAAAGCTATTTTCGGAATATCCAAAGCTCTAATCCTCAACTGGATGATAACCGAACTAGAATTCAATCTTCGAAAACACCACAGTGCCCTGAAGCTAATCAAATAAATCATCAATGCGAGGAAGAGGATACTTATTCTTAACCATTACCTTTTTCAACTGCCGATATCAATACATATCTGCATAGACCCATCCTTTCTCTTTACATACAAGACAGACGCACCCCAAGGTGAAACACTAGGTTGAATAAATCCCTTATCCAATAACTCCTATAACTTATCCTTCAATTTCTTTCAACTCTGTTGGGGCCATCCTATAAGGAGAAATAGAAATGGGCTCGGTGCCCGACTCAACATCAATAATAAAATCAATATCTCAATTCAAAGGCATACTAGGAAAGTCAGTAGGGAACACCTCCATAAACTCACGGGCAACATAGAAGAAATCCAAGAAAGGAGGCGAAAAAACACTTGTGTCACGAATATGGGCCAAGTAAGATAAACATCCCTTCTCAACCAATTTATGAGCCTGACCATAAAATATAACCCTCTTAGGACCCGAATTAAGTGTACCCTTTTCAAGCTATCCTTGTCACACCAACTAAAGCTAAAGTCACAGTCCTAGCAAAACAATCTAAGACAACATGATAAGGAGCCAAACAATCTATATCCAAAATAACATCAAAATTGATCATATCTAACACAAGCAAGTCTACCAAAGTTTCACATACAGAAAAAGTCACAACACAAGATCGGTACACCTAATCCACCACTAAAGAATCACCTACCGAGGTAGATACACGAATAGACATGGCAAGATGCTCCCTAACATAATCAAAACCCAAAGAAAAATATACAGACACATAGGAGAAAGTTAATCTAGGATCAAATAATAACATGCAGGTCTGAAACAAATGGAACGGTATCTGCGATCACAACATCTGAAGAGTCCACCTCAGATCTGACTGATATAGCGTAGCACTATCCATGACTACCATCTGGCTGAGTGGCCCCATAACCACCAACACGGGCTCTACCATCTCTACCTCTAGTATTTTTGGTAGAATACCTACCTCTCACAACTGAAATAAGGTTATCTCTAGACACGCGACAAGAACAGTCCTTGGACACATGGCAAATCTCATCACATACATAACAACCTCTGCAACTAGTCTCAATAGGAGAAGGTACAACTGGGCCTGAACGGCCACCTTAAACTGCTGGACTAGAAGGTCCACCACCTGAACTCTATAATGTCGCCTGTACTGGCCTACCATAGTATCCACGAGAACCTCTAAAATTTTTGCCTCAAGAGGCCTGACTCCTGAACTCACCAAAATATCCCGCCTTCTTGGCGCCTCTCTGAGATGCACTAAGAATATTCTCTGTCATCCTAGCATGATCCACAATACTCTAAAAAGAAGCCCCAAACACAACTATATGAAATGTAGCCAACAGAAGGAAGAAAATCCAACTCTTCACAAACTTTTGAATCTTCTCAAACTCGGTGGAAATGCTATCTTAGAAATATCAAGATAGGGTATGAAAACATGCCTTATACTCAAAAACTGTCATGGAGCCCCGCTCCAAATTATCAAACTCGTCCCACATATGATCTCTCAAACTAAAAGGCACAAATCTTTCCAGAAAGGTATCAACAAACTGATCCCATGACAACTCAGGAGATTAACAAGCCTACAACCAACAAATAATATCCAATAATCTCTCCCTACATCTCTCAACTGGTAAGAGGTATAACTAACTCCATTCACGTAGAAAGAGTAAAACATAACTCAGAATATAGGGTATGAAAGAATTTCACACGATAAAGAATGAAACAAAGGAATTTTCCTAAAGACATCCTATAGTCTCTCAAAGATAGATACAGACGTCTACGTACCAATCCACGAGACTCTATTAGACATCCCGTTCTTACACCATTGAGACCAATGAAACCTGGCTGCTTTGATACCAATTTGTCACGACCCTAAAATGAGGGTCATGATGGCACTTGTCGCGGCGTACCTTGACAAGTAAGCCAATCACCTAAACTGATACTAATAGAGAAAAAGACAGAAATATCCAAGGTAAGGCTTCTAGAATGCAGCCGAATCATATAAATAATCATAACAATGCGGAAAGAACTTATCCAAAACATCAATCATGCCCAAAACCAGGTGTCAATAGTGTAAAAACTAGTAATACAATCAAAGAGTCAAATACATCAAAAAAATAACTATAAAGGAATAATAATTGTCTCCGAACACTAATAAAGACATAACTAGTATAGAAAGATAGAGGTGAACTTCGGATGCATGAATGTCCAACCGCTACCTTGGAAGCTCCAACAACTGCCCGAATCAAGTAAGCTGAGGCGCACTCGAGCTAGGACCTGCACCAAAAGGGCGCAGTAGGCATGAGTACAGTTCACTTGTACTCAGTAGGTATCATAGGCCGACTAAGCAAAGTAGTAAATAAGGCATACAAAATATACACTAAGGGCACGTCACTTGCAATCAGAAAATGTCCCACAACGGTAACCCACACCGCTTGCACTAACAGTTTTAATATATCTCACATATATTGCAAAAACACATCAAGATATCGAACACAAGTATAGATTATGTCATATATAAAATAGAGCAAGAGAGAACATGTAGATACAAGATCATCAAATACAAGTAAAGAAAGGTAAGACAAATACATAGAAGACAAGTCAATAAGGCAATACAACACAACATAAATACAATAAAGTAAGTGCAATGTATATGATGTCGCATAACCTCCGGGATCGTCGCACAATCCCCATATACACCTACGGAGCCAAAGCGTCCCGACGTAGGACCCATGAGGGGTTCGTCATCCCATATACAATCCACATATCTCATATCTCCTTTTCGGCACATCCCTCGAAAAGGATTTTATAAGGTGTTACAATATTTTTAAAAGGGTGTTGTCAGTGTTTCTCAGATGTTGCCACGGTGGTACCAATGTTTCATGAATGAGTATGACATGAAGATGTAATGCTCACAACCAATCACAATAAGTATTTCCACAGCCAACCACATGATATATTTCCACAACCAACCACAATGATACATTTCCACAACCACATGAGCCAATATTCACTTGTTATTTTCATTTCATCCATGAATTTCCACATGTCTCATATGCCAGTAAAGTATGAATGTAATCGCAATACACCCATGGTACCACATTAATCAATACAATTCAATTACTCACTTGTATTCAAGGCTATCAATGTCACATAGCACCCCACACCGTCAAACATATCACATAATATTTCAATTTCGACAATTACATCACAAATAGGCCCCCACACGGGCACAACACATAGATAGACATTTTTCATAATTAGTTCCCACCCTTAACATGCATTTGTACCACCATTTACTACCCAGCCCAGTCTGAAGAGTTAAGCCATAACCTACCTCAAAAGCTGAAACCGATCCGCTACACTTGAACCCGCAAGCTTACTTTTTACGAACAATTCCAAACTCTACTAAAAACATCAAATATGAAATCTATGCGTAAAAAAAAACCAACGACACCCATATTGACTACTTTTGGTTCGGGGTCAAAATGGACCCCCAAAATAGGTTTCCAAAAAAGAAGGACAAAATTGAAACTTTACTTCAAAAATATGTTTCCCATATTTTTAGGAACCTACAGCTGAAAACTCAAGTTAAATCGAGTGAAAAATGGGGTTCAAATCGAAGAAAAACCATTTTTGAGTTTTACCGGATAAAATTCTTGAAATCCGGGTTAAAATCAAGAATCAGAGTTGTTTTGAAGGTTAAATTGATGAAAACTAGTAATTATAAGATAAAAATATTATTCAAGTGAAAGGGGATGAAATTTGGGTTTAAAATCATGCCCTAAGATTTTTGAGCTTTTGAGAAATTTATCAAGAAATTTCTAAGAAAAGGGTGAATTTTTACCTTAAATCCGTAATAAAACAAAAAAAAAAAGATGTTAATCTAGCTTTCCAAGCCCTCACAAACTTCACTTTTAAACTCCCAAACTATTTAGGTTTAACTCCCAAGAGGCAAGATGAAAAATGAGCAAAATAGGTCAAAAAGGTTATTTATCAGTGCAGATTTTTCTGCACTGCTGTTTTTTTTTAACTCAATCCGGACTTCAACGGGGAGCCCGGGATTCGTTCGAAGTTCGATTTACGCAAACGAACTATGTAACCACACTAAATTTGACGTTCCAGATGCGATGAAGATACCAGATTTTCCAGAAAAATCCGTTCCGACACCCGAAATCACAATTTTCCAAATCGAGGGTCGAAATGAGATTTAAAAGCCGTAAAATCATACCAAACATGCTAACACACTAAAATCAACATTCTGTATCTGTTGGTGAAGTTGGATTTTCCATACGAGGTTGTTTCAACCAAAAGTGGGTCCCACACCCAACTTTCCAATTTTTTCAACTTTCCGATCAATAGGTCGAAATGAGCTCGGGTGAACCAGGACCCGAACCAAAGATATACCTAGCCTAAAATTGATATTTCAGAGCTGCTGACGTATTCCGTTCGGTCATCCATCGTACGGATCAGAATATAACCACATAAGTCCAAAATAAGGCTCTCGAAGCCATAAAAAACCACAATAGTGCATAAATGATACCAAAATGCATCAAAAATCATGTCAACTATTCCCACACCCCAGAAATACCATAATGCAGCTACGGGGAGGGGTAAAACAGTTAAATCACACAAAATTACAAATTTCATCAAATTTTTAGGTCGTTACAGTATATATATGAATATGGCGACTGCTTTTTCGTAGTAAATTTTGACACAATAAAAATATATTAAAAAAGATTTTAGTAATAAAAGTCTATTGATAGATGTCCTTTTTGGTCATTTGTCTCAAAAAAGCACTTCTTAAAAAAGATTATCCAAACACAATTTGATTATCAAAAGTACTTTTCAAATGAATTTACCAAACACAAACTGCTTTTTTTTTTTTTTTAAAAGCACTTTTCTGAATAGCCATTTCATAAAAGTGCTTCTCAAATAAGCTGTTTTGTAACAACAATCCCAAACGAGCTCTTAGTCACTTTGCAACACAAATTTTTTCAGGCATGCAATGTGGCCATATTATCACGACCCAAACCGGGCCAAGACAGGCATCCCAAACCATGAAGGCCTGAGAGACCTTCAAACTTGAAATCACATACACCATTAATTTACAAAAGGAAATGTGGAAATATGAAGCTATACAGAATTATGGTCATGTTCTAAGTCAAGCATATCTAGACAACATCTGTTTCTGTCTGCGAAATCTCTAATATATACGAAAATTAACAAAACTGTCTGAAACTGGGACATGGCCCCTAGTGGACCTAAATCAAAATAAATAGCAAGTCACTGAAAATAAATAGGCCTTCTTGAATAAAAAAGGCTCACCAACTGCACACTTCATTTCTGACAAGTCAGTCTACTACTTAACAGGACCCCAGGAATATGTCTCAGAATTCTGAAATAGAGGGGGTCAATACAGATGTACTGGTACGTAGAGCAATTCAAAATAATGTAATTATATATATGTATATATTAAATAGGTGAGAGCAAGTCATGAAACATCATGCATGATATAGTTTAAAATACATGGGCATTCTTTGATAATCATAAAACCTTCTTGTTAATGCAGTTCTATTCTTTGTATTAATTCTGAGTTAGGTGGTACACCCTACAAGTCTACAACCCCATGGGCTATATAGAATTCTCCCTTAACTCAACGGCTAAGCCCCCAACCCAAGTTTGCTGCAAGAGTTGGAGTGTCTGAGTCTGATATGCCATAGGGCACTAGGCCAACGTATAATCCCTCTAGGGGACATAATAACTTGTATCGGCAAAACACGATTTCGAAAAATGAGTTATCTGAACTCGTGACTTCTTTGGGTAACTACCTAACATCTCTTCATGCCCAATTTTAGCCTTTTCTGAACATGCATCTTTCTGAATTCAGAATATGTAAGTTTAAGTGAAATCTGATTCTATTCTAGTCTGCATCTATTATGAAATTGTCTGTAATGGTATCGTTATACCAAGACTTGCAAGTCGTATTCTAAGTTATAAAATATTATGTCATAATCTCTTTATTCAAAACATAAAATTTGGACCACCATATCATTCAAGCAGTTCAAGAGAATTCATACATCAAAATGTATGTCAAAATATGCAAAGAATCTTTCTTTTTAATATTTCAACAAACATGTGGTGGTCATGTATTTTTTACAAACTATGCAATTCTTTCATTATATGTCTTCAACATTTATCTACGTGTAAAACTCCCTCTCTTCAATTCAAAACCATAATTAAGTCATAAACAAAATCAATACATTTATATCATGCTCCCAACAATGCATCTTGAATAAATCATATCTTACAAAAACAAGAAGCTTGCAAACAAGAGAGGAATTTTCAATAGATCATGCTCTCGATTGATCATTCAAATTTATCAAAACACATACATACATACATACATATATATATATACACACACACACACACATATATATATATATACACACTTATACATGGTTATAAATCAAGTTTGGGGGAAAGACCTCAAGACCAAAACAATAATGTCATTAAAGAATTCATAAAGCAACATTGTAATATAAATTCTAAAATCCCTTCAAAGTTCATGATTTCACAATGTTTAAATGTTGTTGAAATAATTTCCTTATGCCCATGTAGTTTAGGAAAACATCACGTACCTCAGATTACTTAATTAAGGAGTAGAACTTGATTTCTTGATTTGTTCCTTGAAAATCTTGAACTTAGAGGTTAGTTCTTGATTTCTTATTCTTGGGAAAAATGCTAATTTTGATGTTATGGATGAATGAGGAGTTATGTGCTTTGATTTGATGTAATTTGGTGTTAAAAAGGGTGGGACAGACCTAAAAATCCCTTTAAAAATGACTTTAGTTTGCTAAACGGAGGTGCGGGACAGTTTGGGCGGCGAACCGTCACCCTGGGGATGGACTGTCCCTCAAACCGTCGCTTTATGGCAAGAAAATGGGCTTACTTCCTTAGTTGCGACGGTTTGGGCAACGGTTTATCTCTGGCGCGACGGTCTGTCGGCCTTCCCATCTCACTATGGCAGTTTGGATAGCTCACTGTAAAATGGCCATAACATTTTACCCCAATATCGGATTTAGGCAAAATTGGTGGCGTTGGAAAGAGGACTCAAAGAACTTTCATTTGATATATAGTAGGACCTATAATTTGTTATATACCAAGTGTTAGGGTCGATTGAAGTTGACCCAAGTTTAAAAGCTCACCAAAACTCAATCGATAGGAAGACTTTCAACTCGTCCTTGAGTTAGGGGACCTCTATGATCTCAAGTCAAGCTTAACTAGATTCCTACACTATATAATTGATTAAAACACTACATTTAAATTGGATCTATGGATTTTGGATCCTTTACGCGTAGAAATAATGGTTTACATCCTAGCCCAAAAATGCGGGGCATTATCTTTGAGGATCTAAAAGTGTAGAATAACTCAACAAAACATATAAAGGCATCAAACGAGTTTCATGATAACTCCGAGTAAAATATGCAAGCACGAAACATGGGATAATGAGACTCTACATAGAGATTCCCTGATCTTGCACAAGGGTTCTATGAGTCCTAATCATTTCAACATAAGGCAGGGGTTTATTTAATGATAGTAGGCCTGATTTACATTGGTACCATCATGAGATAACGAAACTTGACATCGACGTGATCTCAACATGTGTTCTATGGCACATGGTCAAAACACTGTAAGGCATGAATTTTTTCCCCTATACTCCTCGACTCGATTAAGATTGGTACAAGACATGAGATGAGATTTCCGCGGGACATAAGAATAGATTAGAAACATTTTCTACCTCATAGAATACTTCGAATAGACTTACACTTGGAGACACTACTCATCCACGCCCCGAACAATAATTAACATACTTCATATTTTCCAACTTACAATTCTCCCACCATGCATCTAACCATAAAAATTTAAGTCACACTACAAAAAGGATATTACGTTGAAACCTAACCCGGAGTAACAAGATGCTAACTTAAGCTACAGTCACCTGTACTCTACATCCCATTAAGAAAAATACTTCACCTTATCACTACCACCAAACACCCTCGAGTTTTTAATCAAGGAGTACTAACTACATAAACCAGTGATTTGCATTTTCATCAATCACAATATTCAAGCCTATCATTACTACACCCACTTCATGGATCTCCCTACTAAGACCATCCAATTCAATCATTCTCACTAAGATTTTTGCCACATAGCTCCTTCTTAACTTTCTCACATAATGAAAGTTCATATCCTTCTTCCCCCTTCCTCTCTAGCATTAACTCAAGAATTCACATAAGAAATTTTCACCTTCAAGAATATCTACTCCCCTACCTAACACATTACTTTGCCTCCACAACCACCATCATACCAACATATGGAGGGTCATTAAGGGACCCGAGCATACACATCATGAATGAAAGAAACACTGCTCAATTATAACTCATATTTGTTAATCTACTCTAGGTGGGACATGAAATGAAGATACGGTAGATAAAATAAATATGAAGTGCTCCATATATCAAGTGTCTGGATCATAAGTAAAGGGTCGTTTGGCATAAACACAACAAAACATGATTTCTTTGGACAGACCACAATGAGGAACATGGATGCACATATTATGAGGTATATGGCATAAGGCCAAAATTTATGTAGTTAAAACTAATACAAGGATCGCCACTTGAAGAGGTTGGTCCTCATTTAAAGAGCTAAAATTTTCCATGAGTTTGCATAAAATTTATCACTTTGGCTACGACCCACATAGGATGAACCAGTGGCATGTAGAAACACTTTTTCTTAAGTCCAAGCATGCTGAGAGACATAGATTTTCATGGATCACGAACAACATAACATATGGCTTGAATACATGAAAGACTGGATTACTAAGAGACATAATTGCTTCTAGTTGGGAGGTCAGATCATGAGCATAAGTCCATAGAGAATTCGAACCGTAAGCATAGGCATGATTTGAACACATCAAGTAGGAAATTAGTAGAATAATCTCTGAAATGGAAGTAGGAGGAGTATGCTTGAATGGGAATTGATTTATCATGATTCTTACTTGAAACTTGACACCACAAAAAGATTTAAGGCATGACTACTCGGGGTATTACATTTCCCCCTTGGATTTAAGCCATCATTCTAAATCTATGGAACCCCTCAATCTAAAACTTCCTTAGAGTAATAATGGAGAATCTAGACTTCTTGGGGGAGGATCTTTGGAGTTCTTAGGGTATCGCTTGAGAGAAAAGTAATGAAAATAAGCCTAATGTGCTTAGAATAGGCTTAAATCTTGTGTTTTGGATGGATTGTGGTAGGGAAAATGACTCATTTACCCTTAAAAATACGGTATGAAATTGCAGATATTTCCCGAACCGAACCGGTCAGGGCGCCGCGGGCTAATCGCCCTAAGCTACTGTTTTGGAGTACCAAACATGCCCTTGCGCTTGTCTGAAAATTCCGAAACTTACCCGAGATGCACTATTGACTCCCCCAATTGTGAATCAACTTAAAAATTAACTTTTGAAGGTCGGGAAGGTTGGAAATAGATCCCTCAAAGTTTGAGGGCTTAGGAAAAGACTACGTCCTAACACTTAGCTGAAAATTTTCTAAGTCTGGGACCTTTCATGGCATGTTATAAAGGACTTAGATGACTAGGATTTTTGCAGGGTCTTAAAATACGCGTAAATAATAGAACTTACCCCAAACAACTACACCTGAAAGTGTAAACCCCACTTCTAATACTTCCATCATCTCCCCCGTAGATCAAAGTCACCCTCCTAGACTTGAGAATATAACCTCTCGTCAATCTATAACCATAATTCTCAATACAATAAGGGATGTCGGTACACACACGAACACAAACTTCCTTCAAGAATTTTGCATAAAGACACTAAATTCTTTTTGGGTCATCCCCCTTCAGGGATACTAATCATAACTTCCTCTAACCCGAAAGTCACCAACTTATGACTAACATTATTATGGGAATGGTCACTCACGTTTCTAAATACTTAATGATCCATCTTCAATTCTTTAGAATACTATTATTACACCTCTAATCACATAACTTATAACTTCGCAAAAATCTGTAAGACTATACCAAGGGCGCATATTGCCTACCTATATTTCCTGAATTCAACTTTAATGAACATTATACAACAACTCCCCAGACTTCTCTATACTACAAAATTTAAAAACACAAGCCGGGTACACATGATATTTATACCATATCACCTTATCCAACAATATTCTCTCAGGGTTTAACTTATTAATATATGACTATCACTTTTATCATCTTAATGACTCAACCACAATTCATCATTTTTAACACTAGTCCTCAAGTATATATATCACCATTTATCCAATCCCCTTTTCATAAATTGCCAACCTAGGCCATTTCACACATCACATCCAACCTACTAATTAATTCCCACAAACATGGATTATCAATCTCGAGCTACTATTCTCACCAGTACACTGCACATCTAAAGTTCAAGCCTGTTGTCTATCCTCAATTATTTACCATCGGTAAAGCATGCCACATACTACACTAGTCCATCAAATTGGGAAATCAACTCAAATACTTTACTTTACTTAACTACTACCTACAATCATAACCCTACCATAACCTCGCTATTAAAATTTAAAATCCACTACATACCCTCTCACATGAAATACTAGTTACTACTACTAAAGAAAAACCATCAAGGGGGTGGGGTAAAGTCACATGATAGGATTAGTCGATCTTAATATTATAATATAACCCACTTCAATTTTATCAACATATTCTAATTCCTCACATCATACTTACTTACCCAATCATACATCACAATGATCTTGAAAATTCAACAAACACTAATGAGCCTCTACCTACAACTTATTAACTAACCTACCCCTTTTCACTTCCTACTTGTAAATGATTTCTATAACCACCATAACCATCTATTCGAAGATCCTCCCTATTTCAAATAGAAGAAAATCATAGCCAGCTACTTCCTTCACAGACTACCATACAGTCCACAAATATTGCTACATATTAGTCTATCACTATACAATTGCACCCCACTCCTTAATCCATGATTATACAACTAAAACTATTTATTTACACAAATGTCACCCTTACTCTGACTGCTAACCTTGTGACTTTGTTCACCAACTTCTAGACTATCTCACCACCAATAGGTCATGACACTTAAACATACACCACTACTCGGGTGGAAATACAGTTCTAATATTCTGCTACATATCTTTATCCTCAAACATGACATCCATAACAAGAATTTTATTAAAGAAGACTGAATGCACTCCATACCTCAGACTCAACTGCACAACACAGATAGGGATATATGCTTAAATAAACACACTTTAAAAAACTCATGGACTCCTCTCAAGTCCTTGTGCAAAATTCATAACTTTATGGAATACTCAATTAGAGAGAACCATATCACTGGAAGAGCTAGACTCTTAGACTTGTATCACCTCGACAATGAGGCATAACCCATGAAATTAGAATGAGGAATGGACTTGGATAAATTTCTTATGGATGACTCTATAACACAAACTAGAGTATGAAAGAATGGGAAACAACTCCTAAATGCCTGATAGCCTCCTGATTACAAGTGTGGTGCACAACAAATGCATAATCAAGACTCTACTAGACACAATTTTGTAGATACCCTGGGACCATGAACCGTTCTTTGATACCAAGTTTGTCACAACTCAAACTGGGGCCCTGGCGGTGATGGGCATCCCGAACCATGAAGGCTTGAGAGCTCTTCTAACTTGAAATCACATACACCATTCATATACGAAAGAAAATGCATAAATATAAAGCAATACAGAATCATGGTCATGTTCTAAGTTAAGCATATCAATACGAAGAAAGATCTATCAACATCTAGACAATATCTATTTCTGTCTGCAAAATCTATAATACATATAAAAATTAACAAAACTGTCTGAAACTGGAACAAGGCCCCCACTGGACCTAAAACAAAATAAATAGCAAGTGACTGAAAATAAATAGGCATTCTGGAATAAAGAAGGCTTACTAATTTCACACTTCACTTCTGGCAAGTCAATCTAATGCTTAACGGGACCCTAAGACTGTGTCTCAAAATCCTGAAATACAGGGGGGCAATACAGATGTACTGGTATGCAGAGTAATCCAAAATAATGTATATATATATATATATATATATATATATATATAAAATAGGTGAGAGCAATTCATGAAACATCATGCATGATATAGTTTAAAATACATGGGCATTCTTTGATAATCATAAAACCTTCTTGTCAATGCAGTTCTATTCTTTGTATTAATTTTGAGTTAGGTGGTAAACCCTACACATCTACAACCCCACGAGCTATATGGAGTCCGCCCTTAACTTGGAGGCCAAGCCCCCAACCCAAGTTTTCCGTAAGAGTTGGAGTGTCTGAGTCTGATACGCCATAGGGCACTAGGCCAGCGTATAATCTCCCTAAGGGACATAATAACTCATATTGGAAAAATACGATTTCAGGAAATGAGTTATCTGAACTCGTGCCTTCTTTGGGTAACCACCTAACATCTCTTCATGCCTAATTTTAGCCTTTTCTAAACATGCATCTTTCTGAATTAAAAATCTATAAGTCTGAGTGAAATCTAATTCTATTCTAGTCTGTGTCTATTATGGCATTGTCTGTATTGTATCGTCATACTAAGTCTTGCAAGTCGTATTTCTAAGTCATAAAATATTATGTCATAATTTCTTCATTCAAAACATAAAATTTGGACAACTATATCATTCAAGCAGTTCAAGAGAATTCATACATCAAAATATATGTCAAAATATGCAAAGAATCTTTCTTTTCAACATTTCAACAAATATGTGGTGGTCATGTATTTTTGACAAACCATACAATTCTTTCATTATATGTCTTCAACATTTATCAATGTGTTAAACCCCCTCTCTTTAATTTAAAACCATAAATAAGTTATAAACAAAATTAAGGCATTTATATCATGCTCCCAACAATGCATCTTGAATAAATTATATCTTACAAAAACAAAAATCTTGCAAACAAGAGAGGAATTTCCAATAGATCATGCTCTCGATTCATCATTCAAATTTATCAAAACACATACTTATATACTTATACATGGTTATAAATCAAGTTTGTGGAAAGGCCTCAAGACCAAAACAATAATGTCATTAAAGAATTCATAAAGCAACATTGTAATATAAATTCTAAAATCCCTTCAAAATTCATGATTTCACAATGTTTAAATGTTGTTGAAATAATTTATTTATGCCCATTTAGTTTAGGAAAACCCCACTAACCTTAGATTACTTAATTAAGGAGTAAATCTTGATTTCCTGATTTGTTCCTTGAAAATCTTGATATTAGAGGTTGCTTTTTGATTCCTTGTTCTAGGAAAAAACACTAGTTTTGATGTTATGGATGAATGAGGAGTTATGTTCTTTGATTTTATGGAATTAGGTGTTAAAAAAGGTGGAAGAGACCCAAAAATCCCTTTTAAATGGATCGCTAAATGGAGGTGCGGGACAGTTTGGGTGACGAACTGTCACCCTGGGGACGGACCATCCCTCAAACCGTCTCTTTATGGCCAGAAAACGGGCTTACTACCTCAATTGTGATGGTTTGGACGATGGTTCGTCGCTGGCACGGTGGTCCGTCGGCCTTCCCGTCGCTCTTTGGTAGTTCAGGTAGCTCACTATAAATCGGCCATAACTCTTTACACCGATATCGGATTAAGGAAAAATTGGTGGCATTGGAAAGAGGACTCAAAGTCCTTTCATTTGATATATAGTAGCCCCTATAATTCATTATATACAAAATCTAGGATCGATTGAAGTTGAACCAAGTTTAAACATTCACCAAAACTCAATCGACAGGAAGGCTTTCAACTCGTCCTTAAGTTAGCGGACCTCTATGCTATCAATTCATGCTCAACTAGATTACCACACTGTATAATTGATAAACACACTACATTCACATTGGATATATGGCTTTTGGATCCTTTACACATAGAAATAACGGTTTACGTCCTAGCTCGAAAATGCGGGGCATTACTCATATTTTGGCCAAATTTTATTAAAAATCTCTTGATATTTTTGTAAAATCTCATGACATTTTGTTCAAAATCTATACCAAGATATTACTACTTGGATCCAAAGTTTGGCTATGTGGATGGGATTTTTTGAGGTTTTTTCCTTTTTATTCTACTTGGAGCCCAAGAACCTCCTCCAACAAATAGAGGAGAGTTCTTTCATTCTAAACACACCTTGAAGAACTTGAAAAATATTCATTACTTTCTTCCTTTTGTCTTTCTTTTAGAGTATTTTGTAAGAGAGTGAGTGTTGGGAAATACTTGTGTGAATTCTTTCTTGGAGTAATCTTGTGAGTTTACTCTTTTGGGATAATTTTGGGTTGATTAGAGTATTTAGTCTAATTTTGTACTCTCTATTGTAATCTTCTTGTTGGTATGGTGAAATTTCTCCTCTCCGCTTGTGGACATAGGTCATACTGATCGAACAACGTTATATCCGTGTCTTCTTTATTTTTCTTTAATTGTTATTATTATCTTGTTATTGTCTTTGTTATGATCATTATACTAGTGTTTGGCTAAATTTTGAAATAACCAGGTTTATGATCCTAACAAATTGGCATAAGAGCCTAGTTTAATCGGGATATTTTTAGCTAAAAATAATGGTAACAAAGACTTATGTTGAGAAATTTGATTGAAGTGTAAACTTTGGAATGTGGTAATTAAAGATGGAAGCTATCTTAATTCAGGATGGCTTAGATATAGCGCTGGAAGAAGAGGAGATGAAGACAGAAAATATGACAGATGCAGAGTTTGAAGAATCATTTTAAACCTCTCAAATGAGGTTTTACGATAAGTATCTGCAGAAGGCATATCCTATATATGAAAGAGCAGTGGAAAATAGGCTTTTACTTAAAGCGAAAGCTTTATACATTTTGTATGGTTGAAGGTACATCTATTCTCTCATATCTTGATGCATTTGATTCTCTTCTTATGGATTTGAGTAATATAGGCACTGAAGTTAATAACGAAGATCAAGTCGTCTTATTACTTATTTCCTTACCCCAATCATTTAAGCATATTAGAGATACTATGATTTACGGAAAAGATAATATCTCTTATAGAAAATCAAATCTATCTTGAAATCAAACGAACAGATAGATAGAGATATTACTGAGGAAAGTAGTGGAACCCATGAGGAAGGATTGTTTTTAAGAGGTAGATCTAATAAGAATGAATTAAATAGCGAGAGGTCTAAATCAAGGTCAAAGTCTAGATATAGAAATGTAGTGTGCAAATATTATCATAAAAAAGGTCATATTATTTCTGTTTGCTATAAGTTGACAAACAAAGAAAAGCATAAGAAAAACAAAAATGAGCACCAGAAGAATGATCTCGCTAAAGCAAGTGTAGTTGCCGATGAATCTGAGAGAACAATATTTTTGGCTACTAGTAATATTTTTAAATCTAATGATGAATAGATTTTGGATTCGGGTTGCTCTTATCATATGTATACTAATAGGGATTTATTTACCACATTTGAATTTGTTGGAGGTGGAGTTGTCTTGATAGGCAACAATACTCTCTGAAATTTTTTTAGTAAAGATACAGTCCAAATTAGAATGCACAATGGTGTGGTGAGAACTCTCACAAATGTTAGATATGTTCCTGATTTAAAGAAAAATCTTATCTCGCCGGGCACTATAGAATCTCTTTGGTGCAAATACACCCGTGAAGGTGGAGTTCTAAAAATAACTTTAGATTCTCTTTTGATCATAAAAGCACACAGATTTGGTACATTGTAAACTTTATTGGGATCCACTGTCACAGGTTCTGCTATAATTTCCACTTCAAATAAATCTGATTCTGACATCACCAAATTATGGCATATGCGATTAGGGCATATGAGTGAAAAAGGTCTTTACATCCTCAGCAAAAGAGGTCTTATAAGTGGACAAAGTACTAAAAATATGGAGTTTAGTGAACACTGTGGGTTTGGAAAGTATAAAAATCTCAGCTTTAAATCTGCAATAATTCCTCAAACAAAAGGTACTATAGACTACATTCATTCAGATGTTTGGCGTCCTTCTCGTACCCCATCAAAAGATAGTGCCAGGTGTATGTTAACTTTCATTGATGATTATTCAAGGAAAGTTTGGGTTTATTTCCTGAAAAATAAAAGTGATGTTTTCTTAACTTTCAAACAATGGAAAGTTTTGATTATGAAGAAATAGAAAAACAGGTCAAGCAGCTTAGAACAGATAATGGCTTGGAATTTTGTAATGATGAGTTCAATGAATTTTGCAAAAATGAAGAAATAGCTCGACATCACACTGTAAGGATGACCCCTTAGAAAAATGGTGTTGCAGAAAGGTTGAACAAAACCCTTTTAGAAAAAGCTCATTGCATGATTTCAAATGCTGGATTGACAAATACTTTTTGGGCAGAGGCTATTTCTACAGCTTGTTATATTGTCAATCGTGCTCCTTCTGCACCTTTGAACTTTAAAACTCCATAGGAAGTATGGTTAGGTACACCTACTAATTATTCTGATTTAAAATTTTTTGGTTGTCCTGCGTACATACATGTGAATGATGGAAAATTAGAGCCAAGGGCTAAAAAATATATTTTCCTTGGATATGCATATGGGATGAAAGGATATAGGATCTGTTGTCCTAATCTTAAGACACCAAAATTTATAATTAGTAGAAATGTAACCTTTGATGAATCCTCTATGTTACATCCCAGAAAAGAGTTGTCTAGTTCTTGTAATAAGAACAAAGAGCAGGGTGTACATGGGCAGGTGAAGGTGGAGCTTGGCATTCCTTCTAAGACAAGCTCATCAATTGTGAAACAAAATACAGTTGAAACTTTAGAAGTTGAAGTTTCGAAAGTTGAGTAAGAAGTTATAACTTCTGAAGTTGTACCAAATGAGTATTCTATAGCCAAACACAGAGCAAGGAAATAAATTCAAAAACCAAAAAAGTATGGAGATTATTTTGCATTTGCTTTTTAAGTTACACAAAAAACTTAAGAAATTAGAGAACCATCAAATTATTTAAAAGCAGTTTCTGGTGCAGATTCAGCTAAGTGGCTGATTACAATGAATGAATAAATTGAATCTATTCATAAGAATGGTACTTGGTCTCTTGTGAAGCCGCCATCAGGAAAGAGAATTGTTGGTTGCAAATGGTTCTTCAAGAAAAAGGATGGAATTCCAAGAGTTAAAGATGCAAGGTATAAGACGCGATTAGTTGAAAAGAGCTATAGTCAAGTACAAGGAGTTAAATTTAATAATATTTTCTCACCTTTGTTAAACATATCTCTATTTGTGTCTTCCTTGCCTTAGTTTCCATGTATGATTTGGAATTAATTAGAACAACTTGATGTTAAGAGAAATTTCTTTCTTACATGGAGAACTTGAGGAATAAATATACATGCATCAACCTGAAGGATTTGAAATTGAAGGAAAAGAAGATCATATTTGCTTGTTGAAGAAATCCTTGTATGGATTAAAACAGTCTCCAAGATAATGGTACAAAAGGTTTGATTCCTTTATGTGGGGTCAAGGTTATTCGAGGAGCATATATGAAAGTTGTGTTTACTTTCAAAAGTTAAATGATGGTTCATTTGTTTACGTACTATATTTG
Source organism: Capsicum annuum (assembly GCF_002878395.1). Taxonomy (NCBI): domain Eukaryota; kingdom Viridiplantae; phylum Streptophyta; class Magnoliopsida; order Solanales; family Solanaceae; genus Capsicum; species Capsicum annuum. Next base: position 186,925,319 of record NC_061119.1, read on the forward strand.
GCAAAAGTGCACAATTTGAAAAATGAACTGAAAAGTGAATTTGGAATGAAAGATTTGGGTGCAGCTAAGAAAATCCTTTCTATGGAGATCAAAAGAGACCGAGGATCCAAAAAACTATTCTTAACCCAGAAGTAGTACTTGGACAGGTTTGGCATAAAAGATGCTAAACCGTGAGTACTCCTCTTGCTGCTCATTTTAAGTTATCAGCTCTTCAATCACCACAGTCAGAGGAAGAAGAGAATTATATGGCATATGTACCATATTCTAGTGCAGTTGGCAGTAATATGTATGCAATGGTGTGTACACGTCCTGAAATTTCACGAGCAGTTAGTATTGTAAGTCATTATATGGCTTATATTGGTAAAATTCATTGGCAGGCTATGGAATGGATTCTCAGATACTTGCAAGGTACTTCCAATGCATGTGTGGAGTTTGAAAAAAATACTAACATTTTAGTTGGTTTCGTAGACTCTGATTATGTAGGTGATCTTGAAAACAGGATACGATCCTAGCCACGAGGACTCAAATCTAGACACGAAAAAATAAAGATAGAGGGATAGGATAGTGATGATAGAAAGATAGACACAAAATTAATAACAAAAGGGCAATCTAAGGGTATGTCAAACCCTAAAACCTCCCTTAATGGATTATCAATGAGCACCTAGCTCTTACGTGACCGGAAAGGGGCTTCGATACTCCTTACAACCAAGGGTATGTCAAACCCTAAAACCTACCTTAATGGATTATCAATGAGCACCTAGCTCTTACGTGACCGGAAAGGGGCTTCGATACTCCTTACAACCAACGTTTCTAAACAAGGTTCAACATATGATTTTCCAAGCACTCAAACACTCCCATAAAGTTCTCATTAATAAATCATGTGAATTAATCAACAAAAATAACTAATGAAATGTCTAAGGCACACCTATTTATAGTAATTTCCTTTGCAAAACTAGCCTATTACAAAAATAGCCCAAAGTTGGCTATTTCAAAAATAAACCACAAGGGCTTTCTTTATTCCTGCACCATGGGTTTCCTCGACTCCAAGCTATCTTCCAAACATGACATTACTTTATTAAGAGCTCGAAGAAGGGCCTCCAAGAACATTCTTGGATACTTAGGGTGATCAAGGCTTGGACCTCCTCATGTTGGCCTTGAGTTGTGTTATCAAAAGCATTGATGCCCATTTGACTTGTATCATCCTCCCCTTCTTGAAAAGTATTCGACCTTGAATCCAAACCTTGAAAAATCAAAGGAACGACAAACAAATGCAAATTTCTCATGGCATGAGGGTTAGGATTAAAATAAGCAATCATTTCATCATGCCAAGGTTGCACACACTTAAGATATAATAAAGGATCCTTCGTGTTAATCATTAAAAACTTGTTGAAAAATGCACAAAGGAGTTGGATATGGGAATCACCAAGAGGTTAGGAAACCACAAGTGTTATAATGGCATCACTAAATCTAAAAGGTAAGGTTACCTTCACCTTAGGAATCATAAGACTGTAATGCCCCAAAATCTTATCCCGGAACGTCACACGGTGTTTAAGGCTACAAGTAGCCCCAAGCTAACCCTTTGAGCCTGTTACTACTTCTACCACTTACTTTAGGATGCACCAAACAATAAATATTATATTATATCAAAATAGAAATGAAATCATTTAAAATAAATGCCTGTATATCAAATATTGGAAATCTAGAACAAAACTTCAACTGACAGTCTGACAAGCCTCTACTTACTAGGAACTAGAGAGCCATTGGGACAAACCCCCAACTGACTCAACTGGACTAAAAAGAAATAATCAACTACTATAAAGACTGAAAACAAGGGATTAGGTCCTCAAACCATAAGGACTCATCAACTGTTGACGTATAGATAAAGGTACTCAAAGATCACTGTCACTGCTAAGACTGAGCACCTGAACCTACATTATGAGACAATGTAGCACATAGACGTATATGTGGATCAGTACTTTGAGGATGTACTAATTATATGGGGTTTTATGTAATACTTAAAACAACAATATCATCAATATTTATAAAAATCATACATGCTGATATAACTAACCCACATAGCTTGAATAATCTAAAAAAAATATATATCTCATAAATTATGAATAATGGAATTCATAGTATAAATCTCGTGAGTCAATATACTATTTCTAAAATCTAAAGTAAACATTATTTGAATAAGTTTGTGAGCCTTTACAGTTAGTATAGTAGAGGCTTCACAGATCTCAACATACTCTTGTACTTCAATTTCTAAAACATTGAAACCGTCATAATCTCAAGAAATAATAAAATAGGGTATAAACCCATACTTCAATTTTATAAGAAAACATGTAAAACCATATATCTTTTTAATTAAAACAACTTTTGGGCACAAGGACGAAAAGAGTGTCTTTGTTCAAACCCTACATACCTTAGATTATGAATTTAGATGAACAATCTTGCTTGAGACTCTTTTTCGTACTCTTGAGTGAGGGTTCTTGAAGCTTTTGACTTGGGAACCTTTTCTTAAATAAATTTGCAAAAACTATGGTAAAATCTTGGAAAATAAATTGGGTCTTGCTCTTGAGGGTTAATCTTGAGAGAAAACCCTAGTTCTTGATGCCTTGGATAAATCTGAAGTTCTATCCTTCGTTTTGATATATTTGGGTGTTAAAAAGGTTGGAAAGAGACCAAAAAGTTCTTTTAAAAATAGTGCTGATTAAAAATGGTGCTGAATGAGATCTGCGATGGCTCGTGCGATGGTCCGTCACTGGCTCAACGATCCATCGGTCTGACCATCGCACCTGGGCCAGAACAGGGACTTACTGCCTTAGTTGCGACGGCTTGGGTGACGGTCCGTCGCTAGCTTGATGGTCTATTTTCCTGACCGTCGCACTTGGATAGTGAATGGGTCTACTACCTCGGTTGCAACGATCGGAGCGGCGGTCCATCGCTTGCACGACGGTCCATTAGCCTGCCCGTCGCTCTTGGGTAGTTCGGATAGTTCTCTGTAAAATATCCATAACGTTTTACTCCGATACCGGATTTGGGTGAAATTGGTATCGTTGGAAAGCTAATTTAATTTTCTCCAAGATAAAAACTCGAAATTAGTAAAAGTCTATATGATTTAAACACTACTCTCTTTAGAAGTCATTCCTTAATCTTATAAAAATACAATTTAGGCTTAAGGAAAGTCCGGGGTATTACAAAGACACAATTGCTTTATCACCTCTTTAAGAAACCATATCAAGAGTGGTGCCTCAATTGATATTAAAGTCCATAAGATGCATATAGCAGTGTCACTCAAACAAGTAGACCAACCAACACATTTTCTACCTTTACATAATACAAATCCAAAACTAAAATGTATGTCATCATAGGCAAAGAGGTACTATAGGAAGGAGTTAAGTATAAAGGCATCATCCTAGGCGCTATCATCTATAAGATTGCCATTTATATCAAAAGATAGAGCATATAAGGAACACAAGGATGGAATCAAGACATTTAAGCATATATGACTTCTTTCTTTCAAGTAAATCATCAACTTGGCATCCACAAGTTGGGATTCATGAAAATTAAGCACAAGTGTGTCAAACAAGAATGCAAAGTTATAAGCAACAACCAAAGGAGACAATGACATATTTTCCCTTGGGTTTTCAAGAATGATACCACCTTTGAGAAATAGGTCATCATCTCTACTCACATAATGAGGAAGGGTATTACACGAATAGAGTTCATCCAAAGTATTTTCAATGGAAGACTCTCCTTGATCTACAGGTGGTGAAACCTTTGTAAAGAAGGGAAACACACAATGGTGAACTCTCTTGGAGCATTTCATGAATCCTCTTTATTAAAAACCCTTTATCTTGGTTGAAGTTCTTTCCCTTACACAATGTTGGTCCCTCAAGTGGATTGTGAATCCCTGAGAAAGACTTCTCATCATAGGGAAAGATACCAACACCCTCATTCAAACTTTTCTTGTCATGTGGACCAAGAAATAAGTTGAGTGTTCCATAATCACCATACCCAAATTTGGCACCGGAGTCAAATGGAAAGAGTGTCCATAGACATGGGTCTAGACAACACTCTTTTCCCCACTAGCTTCACCCAAACTAAAAGATATGCTCTCCTTATTAGCATAAACATCATCAAAAACAAAGGGAGAGTAGAAAAATATATCACTCAAGTCCACTTCAACTAAGGTTCCCTTATACATGTGCTTACTATTAGATTCAAAATCATCACCATGAGTATTCTCAACAATAAGGTCACACAAAGTAGAAGAGGAAGAAATTTCCAAACAATTGACACTTTCTGTTGCAATGGAGGAATTCCTAAGTTGACACATTCCACCACCAATATCAAAGGGATTATTACTTAGGATTTCACAAGAAGTAAACAATTCATCCTTATAAGTATCAAACAAAGGTGGAGTATTATATAAAGGATCACATCCACAATCATTTTCTAAGGAACAAATACTTATTGGGTTTCTTAAAGATTTAAGAAAATCAAAGTTATCATCACCTAAGTGATTATTCCTTTCTAAGACTTCATATTCCTTTCCCTTAAGAGTATTTTCATCTTCCAAGAAGAGATTTTGATCTTTTGAAGGAATGTTGTCACACCATAGTGGGTTGTCATATAAAATGTAGCCCTCAAGATGAGCTATATCAGCAATGCTATCCAACCATTAGGTAATTCACTAGGAGTGAGCTTATCATCTTTAAACAAGATATTGTTCTTAAAGAGAGAAAGATCTATCCATAACAAGGATATAGAGCATGCAAGTCCATTCTCTAAAAGACCATTATCAAGTAGCAAATATGTTTCAAGTCTATGATTATCCCTATGATCCAAACAAGCATTAGGATCTTCACTAAAAGACAAGCTCAAAGGGTCACTCCCATTTTCTTAACCAATATTCTCAATTTCATAACTCTCTTGAGGTTCTCTAATCACATTACACACATCCACAAGTGGAGGACTAGTTTCACACACAAGTTGATCAACACAATTTCCATAAGATGATGTACTATCATTCAACACAATCACTTTAACACTAGGTGGACACAAATTGATCTTACAAGAAGAGTAAATTCAGTCATCAATAGGATCAACTAGTGTATTCACACTCACAATATGTACATTATTATCAAGAGGCAAATAATTAATAGACTCACATGTAGGTAAGCTACTACTTACACTCAATGGGCTACTAGCCACACAATCATCATTCATATGCACAAAAGCATAAGAGTTAGCTATGTTACCTTAAAGTTCTTGATCATATTCTTCTTTACCTTAGTATGACGGTCCTCCATAAGACTCGAAAGCATCTAAAATTTCCCTCATAAAATCTTCTAAGGGAACCTTCTCTTTTAGTACTTATTCCCCTCTTCTTGCTATATTGGTACCTATACACATGTCCATATTAATAGAAGGACAAATAATGTTAGCTCTTGTTGGTGATAAACCTCTCACTTTACTCTTCATAACCTCTCTTTCTTCCTCTCTTAGATTTCCACATTGCATACCCTTACTCTTCTCAATCTTTTATCTCTCATTTTTATAAGGCTTGGAGTAAGTGGTTATCTTTTCTTGAGATTTAGGAAGGGTGGGTGGAAAGAAATGATTTCCCCATTGGTCCTTTGCAAACTTAGACCAATTTTACATATTTGGAATCTTGTGTTGTGAAAACCTATCAACACCCAAATATATGTTTCCATATTCTAATGGGAATATGTCGCACCACACTTCCTCATAGTACCCATCTCGGGTGAAGAAAACCTTCATGCTCTCGAAGACTCTATAGCCTTCTAAGAAGTATGGGAAACTCTTTGACACTAGAGGTATCCCTAGATAATCAAACATAAGAGGAGTTATGTAGTTTGTATGAAACCAATCATCAAGTATAAGAACACATCTCGGAACTCCACAAATATCTACCCATCTTGAACAAGTTGGTTTTCTTGGATCACTATTATAAAGCTTCATGTAACCCTTGGGCACATAGATTGTCCTCAAGAACTCTTTTAAGGCACCCCATGTTTGCATAGGATTCCTTCCAAGTTTACACCATTCTATGGTCGGACCTTGAAAGTACTTAAGGGCATATGTGGCTTGTTCGGCTTCGCTCATAACATAATCCTCAAAGATTCTTTCACATTGTCATTCCCAATCAAGGTAAATTTTGGGATCTTGTTCTCCTTTAAAGATGGATAGAGTAGGAAGACAATGACTACTACTATGCCCTCTATTTCTACCTTGGTTCCTGCTTCTACACGTTTGGGTACTAGAACAAAAAGTTTGAGATGTAACATCCCTGGGTTTTGGAGATGCAAATTTCTTTAGTCCCATGGAGCAACCTCTACTATAGCTAGTATAACCATTCATACCACTTCGATTTTAATAAGAAGCACTATAAGGTGAGGAATATGGCTTCATAATCCTTATGTACATTCTCACCACAATCCTCATTAGATTTTTAAATGAACAAGTTATACCTTACATCACCTCTAGGCTTGGGGTGGGAAGTGTAATACTCCTCACATGCCCCATCTTCCTTACAAGAACCATCACAAGGCTCTTCATTATCTCCATACTCACTATAAGAACTAGGATCATAATTCATATCATATTCTCCTTTGGAATAGTACCCCTCATTTTCATCCATCTCTTGATCATGGCTACATTCATATCCCCCATATTCTCCATTATCTTCGTAGCCATAACATTATTTACCACAATTATAGTTTTCTATGTCATAGTCAAAATTATTTGAGGCTATCGAAGACATGTTCCCCTTATATCCCTTGAACCTACAAAATGAACAAACAAGATTAGTAGTAAAGCTTCTCACAACACTCAGAATAATCTCACCTTTGTGATCCTCACAATTGGAGCAGCGAATGTTGAAAGTTGCTTATACTTTGGTGGATGATAAGGTGTCAATCTATACTTTGTGTCCAGAGTGGATCTTGTTTGAAATTAAAAATAAAACTCAAATACAAACTATCATACTTGAATTAAGAAGAAGGTTCAACGAAAATAAAAGAGAAAAGCACACAAGAACAAACAAGAAAGGAATCAGACTCAAGAACTAATTAATCAACTAATAGATCAATTATTAGTGTTAGTTAGTGTTTAGGAATCAAAATATGAAGTTAAGAATCAAGAAATGAAGTTAGATTGACCAAACCTTGCAAAAAGTGAGTAGGAAGGCTTCCTATGCACTTGGAACAAGTTGTAGTAGATTAGGAGTAGACCCAATGCACCTTGAGAGTAGGTGGGGTGCAAGAGCTACTGTTTTGGGCTGCCTACGACCTGATTTAGCAGTTCAGGTGCAGCTCCAAGGCATCTTAGGTGCAGGTCAGCCGAACCAACCTCTTGAATGGGCGAAAATGCCTCTTTGTTGTGGTCCCTCTTTTGTCCTCTTCTCTTCAAATATTCTTTGGTACTTTGGATAGGCTTTGTACCAACACTTTTGCACACTTTTTACTTCACTTTATTGGATTAAACAATAACTTTTTGATAAAGATTCAACATGAAGATATGAATCTTCTCAAGAACACCAAGAAAATTTTGAAAATCCAAAATGTATAACTTCTTTGGTTTGGCTTGGAATTCCACGAAATTTTAACTGTAGGCTCCTATCAACATAAGGAATACATTGCAGCGACCTTTATCCCTCAAAATATCACAAAAATTTCTAGATTTTCAAACACAATATTATTTTCTCCAACCTTCAAAACCATAAAAATGGTGATTTTTTTGAACCTCACCAAATGGCACCATCTTTTAACCCTAAGCTTCTCTCAACGCTGGGAACACTTTTTTAACTTCTTCAACTTAAAATTTCAAGACAACAAGGGTGGGAGCTTCTCAAAAGCATACAATCAAGCTACAAATCTCAAGGTTCCGACCTCAATAACACTAGAGGGAACAAATCTAGTATAGATACAACAAAAAAGGACCCAAAACACAATTTTTAGGGGATTTTCTTAAAAACATTTATTTTTCGAGATAATAAACCCAAGACTTGAATCTTGGGAATGATCCTAAGCTCAGCTATGATTCCAAATGATACGATTCTAGCCATGAGTACTAGAATCTAGATGCAGAATAATAAAGATAGAGGGATAGGATAGTGATGATAGAAAGATAGACACAAAATTGATAACAAAGGGCAATCTAAGGGTATGTCAAACCCTAAAACCTCCCTTAATGGATTATCATTGTTTTTTTTTCCTTTTGTCTTTCCTTTACAGTATTTTGTAAGAGAGTGAGTGTTGAAAAATACTTGTGTGAATCCTTTCTTGGAGTGATCTTGTGAGTTTACTCTTTTGGGATAATTTTGGATTGATTACAGTATTTACTCTAATTTTGTACTCTCTCTTGTACTCTTCTTGTTGGTATAGTGAAATTGCTCCTCTTCGCTTGTGGACATAGGTCACACTGACTGAACCACATTAAATCTGTGTCTTATTTATTTTTAATTGTTGTTATTATTCTTGTTATTGTCTTTGTTATTATCATTATACTAGTGTTGGCTAAATTCCGCAATAACCAGGTTTGCGATCCTAACAAGGCAAGATATTGAAAATGTCAATAGGTACATCTACTTTGCAAATCAACTCCTTGATGTTACTCGTGAAGAGGGTCTTAATCCAATTATGAATATAAAAGCTGATTAGATGACAAAATGGAGAACTTAAGAACTTTTGTACACAAACCTTCTGCTTCTATCGAATAACTAGAGTTTGATCGACAATATTGACAATCTTTAGTATTTTTTCCGAAGTTATCCAGTTGGTAGACACATTATGATGGAAGAATTTATCCCCAAAATTTAAGAAAGAGAGGGAAATCCAAGCAGTATATCATGTCTTAACAAAGTACTCATTTGTACAACATTTTTAGTAAGGAGTAAACATGGAAAAAAATGCTGCAAAATTGGCTATGACAATATGGATATTTGATCCTCTATTACATCAACTCTTTTCTCTTCCATCACTCTCAAAGATGTTTTATTCCTTCAACTCTGCATCTGAGGAAAGCAGAAGGGACTTGGAGGTTGGATTTTTTTCCAGATCAAATAGTTCTAGTTGGATAGATAGAGGTTATGAAATGTAACCTTTGAATTCTTACCGTGAGTAAATCCTATCAACTGGACTCTTCTAAAATTACGTAAGTAAAGAGAAAGAGATTTTATCCTTATGTTCCTAACAAGGCATCAATTTTGAACTGGAGTTACCCGCAACAAATCTAAAGTTTTAGAATTTGCAAAAGAAAAATGGCCAGTAGAAGGTATGAATGAAAGAAATAAAAAAGCTTTTCTTGTCAAACTAAAATATCTTAGTAGATAAGGGAGGGCAAATCAAATGAGACCTGAGACCTCATCAGTAATGGTGAGTGAGAGCACATTTGGGGGTTTGAATAACTAAAAAGAAAAGATCTAGGTATGAGCAAGGAGGATTGATCTCTCTACTGAGCACAGAGGAACTTAAATATACAACCAACATAGGCTACTATTCCTAGGTCTTTTCTCTTTACTTTTTCTTCACATCTCCAATTCGCTAACGCGCTAATGAGCTCTCAATTGATTTCCCTTCCTTTTGCTATTTTAATGTTTTGGTTCATAAAGAAAAGTTTTTTTTATCTTTCTTTCATCCATACCTTCGGCTAGCCAAGAAAATTCTAAAGCTTTTGGACTAATTCCAGTTCAAAATTGATGCCCCGTTGGGAACATGAGTGAAATCTTTCACTTTACTTACACTATTTCAGAAGAGTCTAGGTGATAGGATTCTCTCACATGAACAGTCCCCCCCCCTCCCCCCCCAATATCCAATATCCTGATCTAACAAAATAAAATATTCTCTCACATAAAGCATAGTATGGATAGGTATTTAAAGCGCTACTACTTTTCTATTTCCATTCTAATTCAGGACTCTTGAAGGGTAAAGTTGCAGCCCAATATTTATACCAAACAATAAATGCATTCATTGTTTGATACACGTATCAACTGCATCACTCAAATATTTGTATTAACATAAAATCTTGTATCAGCCTCTATGTATTGAATATAGCCTATATTTCTATATTTCTATAGCCCACATGAATACAAGCAATATAGGAGTGAAATAAATACTAGTTATACTGCTGTATCATACTGTATGTATCAAATACAACCTGTATCAACATGTATTTATGTATTTCTGTATTGCGAATGAATACAAGTAATAAAACTTGTATGTATCAAACTGTATTAATCGATACAACCTATAGCTAGCATCTTTTCTCCCTTTCACCCAAATCTCGCTCACCTCTCTCCTCCTTCTCTCTCAATCTCTCCTCTCTACTCTCTCAAACTATTGTTATGAATGGTGAATCTCCAAGATATTGGTATAGATTCCTAATTAGACCCAAACTGTAGCCATTTTTGAAAGTTCCTTATTAAAAATGGCAGCTTGAAATGTAACAAGCATATCAATTGAGGAGAATCAGTAGAATCCAATACCCTGATCTAATACAATAAAATATTCTGGTCTTCAATAGGTAATTGTTTTTTTTATGTTCTAATAGCAAATTGAAATTTGAATGAATAAGATTGTACATTTAAGTTCATTCAATGCTCGGTATTTAAGGTGGGGATACCAATTCTCCTTACTCGTTCCTAGGTCTTTTCTCTGTTCTTTTTTCTTCACATTTCCAATCCGCTCACACGCTAACAAGCTCTCAATTGATTTCTCTTCCTTTTTCTACAGAGATGTTTTTGTTCATGAAGAAAATGTTTGTCTTCTTTCATCCATACCTTTGGCTAGCCAAGTAAATTCTAAAGCTTTTGGACTAATTTTAGTTCAAAATTGATGCCCCGTTGGGAACAAAAGGAGTGAATATATTTCACTTTACTTACACTATTTTATAAGAGTCTAGGTGATAGGATTCTCTCACATGAAGAGCCCCCCACCCTCACCCCCAATAAAATAAACTTCATATTCCCATGCTTCTTCTTCTTTCCTCAGATGTAGAACCGAAAGAACCATGCCTTTTTTCTTAGAAAATACTCAACTTTCTCTCTTCAAAATTTTTATTTTGATTCGTTTATGGGATATTATCGACTATTACCTGAACAAATTAAGGAAATAATTATGCTCTTTGCAATTCTTCTACAAGTTAAAGATAGTTCTTCTCACCATAATAAAATTTACTCTTTTCTATAACTTTTTTCCTTTTATTTTTTTGAAAAAATGATATAAAACATCTCTGAGAGTGATGGAAGAGAAAAAAGTTGTTGCAACAGAGCTAGGATTAAATATCCAAATGGACAACCAATTTTTTTAGCATTTTCCGTGTTTATTCCTTACTAAAAATGCTGCACAAATGAGTACTTTTTCTGAGACATAGTATACTGCTTGAAGTACCCTTCACTACTTAAATTTTGGCTATAAATTCTTCTATTGTGAAGTGGATAACCACCAGATACTTTTAGACAAACTACATGAGCTTTTGAATATTGTCGATCAAATTCTAGCCAATCGGCAAAAGTAGAAGTTTTCAATGAGAAAGTTCTGGATAAGTTTTCCATCCTATGATCTGATCATTTCTTATGTTCATTATTGGATTAAGACCCCGTCATGAGTGCAAATCAGGGAGTTGATTTTAAAAGTAGAGGGAATTGTTGATAGTTTCAACATCTTGCCCGAATAAATCTTTGTTGCTAAAGAACTAAACGTTCTTTATTTACACAGAAGTTTGAATTGCCCCTAATGAAATAAATTTTTCATCTTTGTGAAAGTTAGTACTATCGGATGCATATTTGGACGAGCAATTTGTTCGAGTTTAATGTGCATCCTGCAACTGTTTAGAGAATTTAAGGTTTCCTGTTGTCAAGTACTATCAACTTTGCAAATTGCAAAATCTTTGTAACAACTAATTAAAGATTGTTTGACTAACATGTCTTTTTGAATACGAGATAGTTGGTATTGTAGCACCAAATCTTGAACATCTTTGCATAGTTATCTTGTTGTTAAGTACTACCCACTTTGCAAATTGCAAAAATCTTTGAAACAACTATTTAAAGACGGTTTGACTAATATATCTTCCTGAATTCCAGATAGTTGATATTGTAACACCAAATCTTGAACATTTTTGCATTTAAAGTCATCACTAGAATCTACAAATAATTAGAATAACGTGTTGCAAAGTCTCAAAAAATTTGTATCTCGTCGATGTGAATGATATTATGGATGGTTAGTAGACCTTTTTTTTTCAATCAATCTAACCTTGAACGCTTATCCTTATCCTTATCCGGTTGCTTAATTTGCAGAAAATCTAGATCTTAAGTGTCTGGCTTAAGTATCTTGCACTAACCTCGTGCTTAGAATTGCTTGATGTTGAACTAGATACTCCTAATTTGACAAGCTTCACATATGGGTGTGGTGATAAATTGTCAACACTGAAACTTATGAAAGCTTCAGTTTTACTACAAGTAGTGAGCTCAAATTGTTCACAGGAGAAAGACTTGATAGTCATTGGTACTCTATGCTCATGACATATCATAGAAACATCAAGCGGGCAATAGTTATTAAGTTACTATGCTACAACATGGATGCGATTACCAAAAAAATAAGAAAAAACTTGGTTCTTCCACTCTATGGTATTACTGATAACTTGCATATAAAAGTTGTAACTTTGGGGAATTACTCACTTGTGGATGCTCTTGATAGTTTTCTTTGGATTTCTCCTTGACGACGCCCTAACTTGTGTGGTTCTAGACTTATGCAGTACCTTGCAACTTACATGAATCTGCATCAATTGAAGATGAGAAACTTTAAATGGGTATAAAAGTCACTAAATGCAAGAAAGAAACTGAATTTTGATCAAATCATTCACAATAATTATATTCAAATTCAAGATTCGAGAACCAAAACAACTCTGATAAATTGGATATCTCTGAAACGGGCATAAAATTTACTAAAAGAAAGAAAAGACCCTAGCTTTGATCATCTCAAACACAATCTTTATCTTCAAATTCAAGTTCTATGACTCAAACAAACAATTGGGTATCTCTAAAAGAACTCAATTTTGATAAACTCATTAATTCTTGAAAACAAACTCGACCACTTTCTATAAGAAGAATGCTAGAATAAAGAATTACCTGGCAAAAAATTAAGAGTTGGAAGTGAAGCACAGCAGCAGCTGCTGTTGGTAAAAGAAAAGAAGAAGCCAGTTGAGCTGTTCTAATCTATATATAATATAAAGGAGAGTCATGGACAAGGTGATGTGACACCTCTATATGACCTTCATTTTTATTTATCCCTTTTTATATATTTTTTAATCTTAAATGTCTAAATATTTTGGTTAATCATTTATTCTTCTTCAATAATTAGTGTAATTAATTTGTATTAATTTTATTAGCAAACTTTATAATTTTTCTATCTCCACACGTCAAAGATGATCACTAACTATTTTTTTAACTTTTCATCTTCTCCTTTAATTATTTATACTCTTTGACGACATTCAACTTTTTCCTATCAATTGTGGAGGAGAAGCCATTTCTTTTCTTCATAATCCCTATAAATCTTTAGCTATTTATGTTATGGAGAATATTTTTTTCACCAATTGCCTCCTTTTTGATGTGGTTGTTTTCGTATTTTTGAAGCTTGATATAATGTTTTATGAAAAATAAATCTATTAAGAATAGTGAAAAAAACCTAAACCCTATCACTGTCGGCGATGATTGCTAACTCTGTCGGTGGGGTAATCCCATTGGAAAATTTTCCATCTTTACCATTAAAAAATCCCTTAAAAGATACTTTACCTATACCTCTATCCCAAACTCAAACAACCAATGATTCATAGATTCAATTTGCTAGTTTATTTAAACACAAAACTACAACAAGTTCAGCCACCAGGGTACCCACAAAACCAGTTGTTATGTTGCATGGAAAATCCAACATTACTTGGAAATCGTCAGAGGTCAAGTCTCTTATTGCTCAGGAAAACCTACAAAATGCCATTGTAGGGAAATTTTCGTATGGTAAATTGGATATCAACAGACTGAGGAAAACCATACCTAGCCAATGTGGTATTAAACAGGAATGTACAATTGGAGCATTGGATTCCAGACAGATATAAATTAGATACCATCCTTGAAGATTATGTTCAGATGTTATCAACAACTGCTTTTTATGTCAAAGCTAGGGAAAGATATTGGCAGATGAGAACTCTTAAATAGGATCCTTGATTTGAACCTGATGTTGAAACTATAATTGGAGTGGCATGGATATCACTTTCAGATTTACCACCTAATTTCTTTGCAAGGAATCAGATAGACCTAGTTGTGCCAATATTAAGATTGAAGTGGATCTAGTGGCACAGTTACCACAATGTGTGAGAATCAATGAGAAAGGTGATGAGACAGGGGAAGTTAAGTCAAAGTGAATTCAGATACAATATGATTATATGACTAAGTACTATAAGGAATGTTGCTTACAAGGACATAATGAGGATACTTGTTGGAACATTCACCTAGAATTATTTGAAGCTAAGAAGGAGGAGGAAGACAAACAGAATCAGTAGAGGAGTACAATAGCAACAAAGATACAAAACTCTCATTTTTAGGGCAAACAAGATAGAGGAAGGGGTACTAACATGCAGAAACAAGAATGGGTGACAAGGAAAAATAAATATAAGAAAGATAAGTATGGACACATAGAAGGGGAGATAGATTATAAGGATGACAATCCTTTTGATGCTCTTAGAGATGAAGAGGAAAAAGAGATGATGAAAGACAATCCAGAAGATACTCAGAATAATGTACAAACGAAGGAATGAGTCAATCAAGTTTTAAGCAAAGGTGATGTGCGATCCTATGCTAACACATTTGAGGCTTTTAACTCTAAATAATTGTAAGGTCTTAAGCAAATTTAGTTGTTTTTGATTAGTTTACTTTAATTTTTGCAGTAAATGTTGAGATGTGGGAGAACTAAAAATAATGGAGAAAAAAGGCTAAAAAGTGAAGTAAAATAAAGGACAAGTGTGGCTGACGGCGTTCATGATAAGTCGTCAGCCTGGTGATAAGTTGTCAAGGATGCCGTCAGCCTTAAATAGAGAATAGGAGTTAAAGACATTTTTTTGACGACATTCGAGATAAGCCATTAGGTTGGTGATAAGGCATCAACGTCGTCGTCAGCCTTAGGCAGCAAGAGCCAAAATTGCAGAGGAACTGACAACATTAGTGATAAGCCATCAGGTTAGTGATAAGGCATCAACGTCGTCGTCAGCATTAGACAGCAGAAGCCGAAAGTGTATAGGAGCTGACAACATCCGTGATAAGATGTCAGACTCCTGATAAGCTGTCACAGATGTCATCGTCTATTCTGAGAAAAAGCTACAACTTTAATTTTATTTCCTTATTTAGGTTGAACTATTTAAAGCTTTGTTTCAGGGTTTTCTAGAGGATTATTCATTCATTCATCATCATCATTATTCAAAAAGAGAGTTCGATACTTTGAGTCTTGGAGAATATTTTTCGATATTTGTTTCTCCATCTTTTTGGATTCGAACAATACAACTATTTTGGGGATTTTCCTTGGTGATCTAATCTATGATTCACTAATTATTATTTATCCCTATAAGTTAATCTTCTCAATTATGAATTCAGTTATGTGTTTTGGTCTTTGCATTATGAGTGGCTAAACTCCGTTAACCTGAATTATGGGATCTAGGATTAGGTCATGATGATGTGCTAAACACTTATGATTTAATAGGTGTTAGGATTTCTTGATAATTTTGAGATTTTAATTAACATCTGTTGGTTGCAAATAGTAGACACACGTACTTTGATTTTCTTGAGAAAGAAATCACGTACAATAATAAGTAAATTATCAATAGGGACTCAGAAATACTTCATTTTATAATCAGTGCTGTAACAAGGTTGATTAACCTGAGGTAATATCTGGGCAGTGAATAGCAATTTCCTAAGTCTGAGAAGATTAGGAAATTAGATGCTTAAATAGGTCGAGAGATATTTGAGCATATCATCGATAAAGATAGCTTGTTATCCTAACCACCGTGAGAATCTTGAGTCACCTTTAGCATCTGTCATGTACCGTAAGCCCTAGTGAACATATTTCTGGTTATTTTATAAAATATTGGTTACAAACATCAAAATTAAAGTGACAAACAATCATTTATGAATCTAAAACCCCCATTTTAGGAAACATTAAACTATTAGTGAACAAAATTGCAAACAATTTGAGTTCACACCATATTTCCTATGGGATTCGACCCCAACCTAGTTGGGTTTTATATTGACAATGATCGCTTACACCTATTCAAGAGTGTAGTTTGAGCTTTATCAAAAATGGTGCCGTTATCGAAGAATACGGTTGAAAACTGAAAGTTGTGTTCTCTAATTGACTGTTGGGTGGGTTTCCTAGATTTATGTTTATTTGTTGTTTTTGTTTATTGTAGGTTTCTTGTTGTTTATGCCAAACATAAGAAGTTCTGGAGAACTATTTTTACCAATTAATTTGGACCCTCAGCTGATCGGGAGAATGGCAGAATAGAAAGAGGCTGACAGACTGGCAGCCTTGGCTAGGGCTCAGGTGAACATACAGAACCAGGGTCAAAAAGTACATCACCCAAACCTTGATGATGAAGACTTGGGTGATGAGGAATTGTTGAATCCTCAAAACCCAAGGCGAGCTGAGAAAATTGCTGCACCAGTGCAGCGAAAATTTAATAGAAACCGTCCAGTTAGAGGAAGGTATGGTCAATAGCCTATCCATTACGAGGTTGATGAAGATGACAAAGGAATAGATGGAGCAGGTGCGACGGGTGCTATCATTCCTCCACCGTTAGCACCTGGTGCAAAATTCAGCATAAAAACTACCATGATCCAACTCCTGAATCTGAAGGAGTTGTTTGGAGGCCTTCTTGGTGATGATCCGAACATGCACTTAGTGAACTTTATCACCATTTGCAAATCTTTTGATAATTCGGGAGTGAGCCAGAATGTGATCCGACTGAGATTGTTTCCATTGTCTCTGTCTAGGGCGGCAACAATATGGTTAAATGAGCTGGTGCTCGATTCTATAACCAACTGGAGACAGTTGAAAGAGGCGTTCGTAGAACAGTTCTTTCCACCCTCCATAAGGGTAAAGTTGAGGGACGAAATCAATATCTTCAGGCAGCTCCCGACTTAAGCATTACATGGAACTTGAGAGAGATTCAAGAAGAAGATGGCACAATGTCCAAACCACAACATGACGGACTTGCACTTGATGGAGACTTTGTACAGAGCTTTTAACTCTATGACAAAGACAATTGTAGATAATGTTGTAGGTGATTCATTCATTTACCTTTATTTTCAAGATGCTTCAGACATGCTGAATAGAATGACCAAACAGAGTTGGGCTTGGCATACCAGGGATTCTGTGGTAGCTAGCCTGACTGTTTCTAGTGGTATAACTATAGAGTAGCACAGAAGTGATGAGGAGCGAGATCAAGACATGGCCACCTTAAAGACTCAGATGGAGGACTTGCTGACCAAGAACTTACTGCCAGGCAAGACTGAAAAGGTTAAGGTTGAGGAATCTCAGTGCACTATTACTATTGATGCAGACAAGGAGGCAAATTATGTTAATAATCAGGGGGTTTCTAAGGCAATAGCCAAGGGAATCAAGGTTGGAACTTTTATGACAAGCCTGATTATAAAGATAGGAAGCAAGGAAACTGGAGAAGAAATAATGATAGGAGTGGTTTGTATGTTCCTCCTGGAAGTTGGGATGTTGCATCAACTAGATCTGGCAAGATGTCCATGGAGGACATGACGGAAAAATTGTTGAAGGAAGTTGAGGCTACCAACTCGGGGGTAACCACTATGAAGAGTGAATTCTCTACCCTGAGTCAGTTGGTTAGTTCATACTTTACTTCTATCAAGCAGTTGGAGCAGTAGATGAGCCAAATTTTTGCAACCCTGAACCAGATAAAAAGTGGTACTTTACCTAGTGATACAATTAAGAATCCGCAGAATGATGACTCATGTATGGCAATTACCACTAGGAGTGGTAAGATCTTACCTGGCCCTTCTATGGGAAAATTTGTAGATAGTGAGATGGTTGTTGATGAATCCGAAGAAAGCAAACTAGTGGAGTCTAAGAAGCTAGATAGTTCTGTTCATGCTACGTAGAAAGAAAAAAAGAAGAAAGAGGAAGTGGTGTTGAAATCTATCCCAAGATCACCACCTCTTTTTCCTCAACAAGTGAAGAAAAAGGCTGATGATGCAAAATTCAGCAAATTCATGGTCATGCACAAGCAATTGAAAATTAATGTGCCTTTAGTTGAGGCACTTGAGCAAATGCCAGGATATGCGAAGTTCATGAAAGACCTTGTAACCAAGAAATGGAAGGTTAGCCATGAGCCGGAGGACAATCTTCTCTATTGTGGTACTATGTATACAAGGTCTTTAGTTTAGAAAAAGGTAGATCTGGGAGCGTTTACCTTCCCGTGTACTATTGGCCCCCTGAAGTTCACAAAAGCACTATGCGATCTGGGAGCCAGTATAAATTTAATGCCACTGGTTGTGTATAAGAAATTGGGTTTGGGGGATCCTAACCCAACAAATATACAGTTGGTAATGGTAGATAGATCTGTGAAGCGGCCTATGGGCATACTGCACGATATTTTAGTAAAGGTAGCCGATTTTGTTCTGCCTACTAATTTTGTGCTCCTAGATAGTGAAGTGGATTTTGAAGTTCCCATCATCTTTGGTAGGCCATTACTTGAAACTGGGAGAGTGCTAGCAGACATAGAGTTGAACAAGCTAAAGTTCAGGTTTAACGACAAAGAAACACGCTTCAAAATACACTCATCCATGACTCAGCAACATAATATGAGTGTTTTATCAATCGTTGAAGTCTTCTATGATGATGGTAAAGGGGTATCAATAGGTTGTCTTGGCGAAGTCTGAGTAGTCAAGACAACCAAGTCGTGTCGCGACAGTAAATCAGGTGCTATTGGGAGGCAACCCAAAGTTTTTATGTTTAAGTGTTTTTACTTTTATAATTAGGATTTAGTACAGAGAAGGTAAAAAATGAGGAGGCCAGTTGAAAGGCCAGGACGACATCTCTGATAAGCCGTCCCAACTATGATAAGCTATCAAAAATGTCATCAGATAGGCCAAACTTGAGGCAACCTCTGCTTAGGGGTGATGATGTTTGTGATAGGCTGTCATACTTTTTGCTAGTTTTAATTCTTTTCCTTTAGTTTATTTCTTTCCTTAGTTTATTTCCTACTGTTTTCAAAACACTTCAAGAAAACAAGTTTTCTTGTATGTGGGTTTGCAATTCACAATCAAGAGATTCTTCCTACTTCCTACTTCCTCTTGTGCGTATAATAAGATTAAGGGCCCCCATCAGAAACCTTAAAATGGCACCAAAAGGAAAGAGCTCTAAAGCACCAAAGAAAGTGACCAAAGAAAGTGTATGTCATAGGCTCATCGATAATGGATCTGATTAAGAGGAGGAGGAACCCCTGCTTAGGAAGCAAAAAGAGAAGCAAAGTCTGAAGAAACCTTCGCCACCTCCACCCATTGAAGTGGAGGATAGTGATGATATTGAGACTTCAACACCACTAGAAAGTACATATTTTGAACATACTACCTCTGAGCAAGAGGGTTCTGAATAGCATGAGTCTGACCATGCTGAATCTGAAGAAGAGGAACAGGAAGGGTCTGAGGGAACAACATCTGGATCCCCGTCCACTGAACAACAAGATGATGAAGAGTATCCATCTCGGGGAACACTTATCAAATGTAAGAACCCCAAAGTTCAAGCTAATGCTAGGTGGAAAATTCACAGGACAGAGAGCATCTTCATTGCTGGGCTCTGCAGAACTGATAGAAGGAGTGCTAAGAGGCCAATTCAGGAAGAAAAGATTATTATCACCAGAGGGTTGAGCAGGTACCCTGGAGTGGAATAGAAGTTCCAAGAGTATGGCTTGGTATGGACCACAACAAGAGGAGGTTTATTTTTCCCTGCACTGTTTTGGGAGTTCTACGCAAACTACCAGGCTCAGTTGGAAAACATGTGCAGGCTAAGTGAAAGAGTAGGAGACCGACCCTTATTACATATAGTGCAGGTGAGGGGCGTAAGGGTTGATGTCTTAGTCATAACCATTAATAGGTTCTTGCATGGTCCCAACTTCACTCCTCAGGCCACCGCACTATCAGTCTATGCGCTAATTGGGAACCGAGAGAAACAACGTCTATGGTTGGCTAACATCATAGTTGAAGGAGAACCATCATGGGTAAAAAACCCAAATGAAAAAATCTGTAAGTCCTCTTTGACGCTAGAGGCAAATTTTTGGTGGGGTATAGTGCGTGTCTGGAAAATGCCCACTAATGGAGAGAACATTCTGGGAAATGACTGAGCTATTCTAGTGGTGAGCATGGTGTAGAAACTTCCCCTAAATTTCGGGGAAATCATTGCTGAAGATTAGAATGTCAAGAATTGACACTGCTTACCTTTTCTTTGTCTTATCACAAAGTTGGGCTGATCTGCTAATGTGCCAAAGATTGCAAAGGTTGATGATGACATTCCTACTTGAAAGACTCACAACCCCATATAGTATGATGAAAATCAGCTAGGAATAAGACTTGATAGAGGTGCAGAGGTAGCAGCAGACCCTCTAGTTACAGATGCCGGTGCAACACCTCATGTGGAAGTGCAAGATTCTATGGTTGTGCATCTAACTTCTTCAGCACAGGCAGGATCAGTGCCTAAAATTGAAGCCAGCCCTTCAATTCCTATAACAGCAGCAGGGTTTGCATTTCATCCAGTCAATATTCGAAAAGTGGCTAAAAAATCCAAGTGTTGTGAGGCACAACTACATGCTTTTGCCAAATAGTTTGTTGCTGCAGTGGAAAAGAGAATCAAGGTTGTCCTTGAGCCTTATGTGGCTTTTCCTGAGTGGGTTACAGATTAGGAGAATTGATTTGATGCGCAGACTAAAGAAATATCAGGGGTTGATCTTGCTAGATTCAAAGCGGCATTGGACAAGGTAAAGGTAGATGTAGGGGTGTTGCAGCAACACTAATTTATGATGCCAACAGGTCAGGCCATGCATGAATCTAAGGAAGAAATTCTAATTCTTGACCTCACTGGAGACTCACCAAAGAAAAAAAAAAAGAAAAGTGAGAAAAAAGGTAAGGGAAAGGCAGAGAGGCCCGACAGTGATGAAGAGCAAAAAATAGAGAAGAGGGCAAGAAAGAAGAAGGAGAAGGAAGATCTAAAAAGTTCAAAGATTGAGTCCTTAGTTGATAACGAGAAATAGGAGGCAGCTATCTGAGCTAGGGCTGTAGGTGCCTCATCTAGCAGGGCTCCAGCTACTGTAAAGCCAGATGTTCCCGATGGAGAAAAGATAGTAGATGATTCAGTAGCAGGGTTGGAGACCCAGGATCCATGTGCTTGATTGTCTTCAGGTATACCTTAACCCTTAGAGCAGTTTATTTTTTATTTTAAGTTGAGGGTGTAGGGTAGGTTGTTTTTGTAGCATATTTTGCAGATAATTAGGAGTAATACAAGTACTTGAGGCAGTTAGCTTGTTTTGTGATTCTTTGAGTACCTGTCCAGTGGTCTGATATATTGTCTACTGTATACATTGCATCCATTTGTGACCATTGTGCATCTTTTTATGGCATTAGTCTGGCAACTGAATAGCCTTTTTTAAACAAGTACATGAACCAGATAAGTAGTGATATGCAAGATACTTGTGTTCCATGTGTGTGTAAGGTCTTACTCAATTCCCGTTGAGTGTTGAATCTAGAACTTGCCCGGTTAGTCTTGCCATGGTCATAGGATATGAGTTCGGAAAGGATCATAGGCCATTTTTTATGATTAGTCCACTTTTAGCTTAAATGACCTTCCCAATGTGATTAATATCCCTTGATCCATGTTAGAGCCTAATTAGCCTATTTCTTTCTATGACACCTCTCCCCTTACTGTTTACATCACAATGAACTTGTTTTGGCCCTGGTCCTCCTTAGATACTGTGCACCTTGACTTAGGTAAACAGCCTAAGTTGAGGGTGGCTATCATAGGGGTGCATGATACAAAATGAGTATGAAGAGAGGAAAAATAAAATAAAAGAATAAAAAGTTATATGTGGTGAAAAAGGAATAAGAAATGAGAATGCTGTGTAAAAGATGATAAAAAGATAATATGATAATTAAAAAGACCGCATCCATCTTGAGCATGTGTGATCAATAAAAGAAAGGAAGAAAAGAAGGTTGAGAGTTGAAACCTCGAGAGTTTATTGTAGTGTCAAGGAGGCATAGTCACTCTAAAATATCCATGAATATCATAACAGCCCCTGGCATATGTTACAAGCTTAAGAAAAGCCCTATAGTGATCCTAACTGACCTGTTTGAAAACTTGGGTATTGACTATAAGGGCAAGCCTATAAAATTTGACATGCAGTGTTTGGAACTTCATTCTGAGAGTGAGTCTTGTTTTATCCCTCTATTTATGTATTTGAATTCTGATACGGGTGAAAAAGGGATTTCTTTGTTGTGAGGGCACACTGTGTATGTTGCTAGTCACTGACTTGTTTAGATGAGTATGATCTTGGTATGGCATGGTTGTTATTGCTAAATTTTTGCCGTATCTTAATTCTTGTGAGCTGCATGGTTGTTTTTCAAAACATCAACAATAAGCTTTAAAATTGAGTGACCTTGGAGGTGGTGAATGTATTTTGAACTAGTATGAGTAGTTAGCTGCCAAATTCTACTTTCTATTCTCGTAGTTATGTTATGGTTGCTTGAGGACAAGCAATTGTTTAAGTTGAGGGTGTTGATGTGTGAGCCTACGGTAACACATTTGAGGCTTTTAACTCTAAATAATGGTAAGGTCTTGAGTTACTTTAGCTGTTTTTGATTAGTTTACTTTGATTTTTGCAGTAAATGTTGAGATGTGGGAGAACCAAAAATAATGGAAGATAAAAGGCTAAAAAGTGAAGCAAAATAAAGGACAAGTGTGGTTGACAACTTTCATGATAAGTCGTTAGCCTGGTGATAAGCTGTCAAGGATGCCGTCAGCCTTAAACAGAGAATGGGAGTTAAAGACATTTTTGTGACGACGTTCGTGATAAGCCGTCAGGTTGGTGATAAGGTGTCAACGTCGTCGTCAGCCTTAGGCAGCAAAAGCCATAATTGCTGTGGAGCTAACGACATCAGTGATAAGCCGTCAGGTTGGTGATAAGGCATCAATATCTTTGTCAACATTAGACAGCAGAAGCCAAAAGTGCAGAGGAGCTAATGACATACGTGATAAGCCGTCAGACTCCTGATAAGCTGTCACGGATGTCGTCATCTATTCTGAGAAAAAGCTGCAACTTTAATTTTATTTCCTTATTTAGGTTGAACTATTTAAAGATTTGTTTTAGGATTTTCTAGAGGATTATTCATTCATTAATCATCATCATTATTCAAAAAGAGAGTTCGATACTTGAGTCTTGGAGAATATTTTTCGATATTTCTTTCTCTATCTTTTTGGATTCGAACAATACAACTATTTTGGGGATTTTCCTTTGTGATCTAATCTATGATTCACTAATTATTATTTATCCCTGTAAGTTAATATTCTCAATTATGAATTCAATTATATGTTTCGTTCTTTGCATCATGAGTGGCTAAACTCCGTTAACCTGAATTATGGGATCTAGGGTTAGGTCATGATGATGTGATAAATACTCAAGATTTAATAGATGTTAGGATTTCTTGATAATTTTGAGATTTTAATTAACGTATGTTGGTTGCAAATAGTAGACACACCTACTTTGATTTGCTTGAGAAAGAAATCATATACAGTAGGAAGTGAATTATCAACAGGGACTCAGAAATACTTCGTTTAATAATCAGCGTTGTAACAAAGTTGATTAACCTGAGGTAAAATCTGGACAGTGAATAGCGATTTCCTTAATTTGAGAGGATTAAGAAATTAGACGCTTAAATAGGTCGAGAGATATTTGAGCATATCATCGATAAAGATAGTTTGTTCTCCTAACTACCGTGAGAATCTTGAGTCACCTTTAGCATCTGTCATGTACCATAAGACCTAGTGCACATAATTTTGGTTATTTCATAAAATCTTGGTTACTAACATCAAAATTAAAGTGACAAACAATCATTTGTGAAACTTAAACTCCCATTTCAAGAAACATTAAACTATCAGTGAATTAAATCACAAACGACTTGAGTTCACACCATATTCCCTATGGGATTCGACCCCAATCATGTTGGGTTTTATATTGAAAACAATCGTTTACACCCATTCAAGAGTGTAGTTTGAGTGTTATCAAAAGGCAAAGACAGGGAAAGATGCATGAAGAAAAAAAATTCTAAGGTAGATAAAAAGCGGATAAAAGACCAAAGAGAGGATGGAAATGAGAAGCATGGTGAACACAAAGAGCCATTAACAGGAGGTAAAGGAAAATAAAAGCAGTCAGAGGAGTCAATTAAAACAAATCAGACTGCTGAACATATCAATAAAGATGAAAGAACTATTGTAGTGTATGAAGGGCAGACTAGGGATATAGTACCGTTAGCCATAAGTATGGAGATCAATATGGACAATGAGGATTTAAGGAAAACTATAATAAGCTTCTCAAGAAGTGGTGATCTGTCTCCAAAACAAATTTAAAAAATCAAGGAACAACATTCTAAAAATAAGAATAAAGGTAGTGGAGACACAACTTTAGTTCAAGCAAATTCGAGGTAGTCAAGGAGAAAAATAACGAAACCACTCAAGTATCAATGAATGTACTGATTTGGAATATTAGTTCAGTGAACACTCAAAAAGCGTTCACTAGATTAATTAATATGCATAAAAGATATCAATTTTGTTTTATTGGACTGATGGAACCATTTCATGATAAACAAGGGTTAGAAGTTTATAGAAGAAAGTTGGATATCAAACATGCAGTAGCAAATATTAATGGAAAAATCATAGCCTTTGTAGATGAAATATTGGAGGTGGAAGTTTTAAGAGATGAAGAGAAGCAGATTACAGTGAAACTATAGAATCAATCACAGGAGAAGGAAATAATAGTTACTTTAGTGCATGCTAAATCTACTCAAGTTGAAAGAATTTAGTTATGGGAGATGCTTTATCAAATATCTCTTAATATGGAGTGTCTATGGTTAGCAGGAGGCTACTTTAATGTAATCATCAATGAGGATAAAGAATTAGGAGGTTTTCCTATTACAGAAGCTGAAGTCAAGATTTCAATCACTGTATTAATATTTTTGGTTTGGAGGATTATGATTTTAAAGGCAGTAAATATACATGGTGGAATGGGAGAACAAATGATGATTGTATTTTTAAAAGGTTGTATAGGGTGTTATTCAAAGATAGAATGCAAGAACTATTTTCTAGAGTAGAAATAGAGCATCTGATAAATAGTGGATCTGATCATGCACCATTGTTAACTTCACATAGCACATCTACTGAAAGGATAACCAAAAGCTTTAAGTTTTTGAATTTTTGGTTGAAGGAGGAATCATTTATGAATGTTGTATGGCAACACTAGAAAGTAGAATTTATAGCTAACCCTTTTAGTATCTTCCATCACAAACTCAAGAGGGTGAAGAATGCATTGACACAATAGAGCAGAGAAATTTCTGGGAACATTTTTTAGGAGATAATTACTATAGGAGAGGTGATAGGAAAAGATTGCATGAATCTCAAGCTATATTGAAAAATATTTACATAGAGAGGGGGAATTTTGGAGACAAAAAGCTAGAATAGACTAGTTCAAAGATGGGGAAAGAAATATCTCTCCCTCCAAAAGCATGTTTTTTTACTGACGCATAAAGTTTTTTCACTCTGTTGTTAAATGTAGAAGAAGTTGACTTAGAGGGAATAGAATTCAAAATGAAAAGGGGTAATGGCTAGAAAATTAGAATGATATTGCTGAAGCAGCTGTGGAATAGTATACAAATCAGTTTAAGAAGAGAGATAGCCAACTGGAATTGGATATCTTGGATGAATTGCCTACAATTCTGAATGAAGAAGAGAATGAATTACTGCATAGTACTCCAACTAAAAAAGAAGTTCAGTAAGCAGTAATGGGTCTTAATAGAGATAGTCCAGGAGGTTCTGATGGGATGACTTGGGCTTTCTATCAAGATACATGGGATATTATAGGAGATGATGTATATGAAATGATTCAAGCCTTCTTTTGTGGAGCTGAACTTCCACGATTTGTGACACATACAAATCCTGCACTATTACTTAATAAGACTGTGGTTAGTGCTTTCTTTGATCTAAGACCTATTTTCTTGAGCAATTTTGTAAATTAGATTTTCTCAAGGATTGTGCATGAAAGAATATAAACAACGCTACCTAGAATAATTTCCAATAAGCAGGCAGGTTTTGTTCAACAGAGGAGTATTAGAAAATATGTTATTGGTATAGGAAATTATCAGTGAAATAAGGAAGAGGAAGAAGCCTCCCAATTTGGTTATAAAATTGGATATGATGAAGGCTTATGATAGAGTAGAATGGATATTTCTTCTTAATGTGCTAAAAAAATTGCCTTTAATGAGAAGATGATAGATATGATTTATAGATTAGTGGAAAACAATTGGTACTTAGTCTTGTTGGATGGGCAATCTAAAGAATTTTTTAAATCCATCAGGGGACTTAAGCAAGGAGATCCATTATCTACTTTATTTATTTTAGCTGCAGAAGTCTTGTCCAGAAAATTGAATGCTTTAATAAATGAAAAGGAGTTTAAGAGGTTTGGAGTTCCTAGGGGGAGTCCTAAAATTAATCATCTAGCTTTTGTATATAACATAATTATCTTATGTAAGGCTGACATTAGGACAATGCAAATGGTTGCTAAAACATCAGAACAGTATGAACACGCTTCTGGTCAAAAGGTAAATAAAGAAAAGAGTGTCATATACATGCATCACAGTGCTTCAGGTGGAGATGTGGTAACTACTGAGATAGTTACAGGATTACTGAGAAAAAATTTTCTTTTACATATTTTGGTTGCCCTATTTTCTATAAAAGAAAATAGAAGAAGTATTATCAGCATTTGATTCATAGGATCAGTTCTAAACTTCAAGCATGGAAGGGTAAGCTACTATCCTATGATGGAATAGCTATTCTGATAAAACATATGCGACAAATTATTTTTATTCATTATTTATTAGTGATGAATCCACAAATTAATGTTCTTAACCAGATTCACAAAATTATGGCTCAATTTTTCTGGAGTAGCTGTAGAAGGGAAAGAGGAAGACACTGAACTAAATAAAGGAATCTATGTCTACTTGAGAAAGAAGGAGGTTTGGGGTTTAGAATCATACATGATGTATTAATGGGATTATTTTGTAAACTTTGGTGGAAGTTTAGAATAAAACATTCAATATGGAGGGAATCTATGCAAAATAAATACAACAAAAGAATGCACTGTAATTTGATAATGTGAAAGATTGAAGGGGGTTCACAGGTGTGGAAAAAGACATTATAAGCCAAGAATTTAGTTGAACATCATATTTGATGGAATAATAGAAAAGTAAATTCATCATTTTATCATGACAATTGGACTGGACTAGGAGATTTGTACACCATTATTGGAGAGGCAGAATGGGATTATAATTATAAGTCTCTACGAAGTTATTAAGAATAATGAGTGGGATGTTGAAACATTACAATAATTACTCTCAACTAAATTAGTGGATTATATTGTTCAGAATGTTAAATCACTATGATCAGAGGGGAACACAGATAAGCCTTTCTAGATGCTGGATTCTAAAGGGAATTTCACACTAAAAACTGCTTGGCAATATGTAAGACACAAAGAGGAATATAACAAAATTTATAAGTGGATGTGGTGAAGGGTTTACCATTCAAAATTTCATTTCTTAGGTGGAGATTGTGGAAGTTGAAACTCCCAGTGGATGATAGGATAAGAAGATGGGGGTAGAAGGCCCTTCAAAATACTGGTGTTGTGCTAATCCACAACAAGAGACTATCGAGACTATGGTGCATGTGTTTCTGAGGAGTAATACTACTAACATAACTTGGTCCTATTTTTGTTCTTTTGCAGGTCTTAACATAGAAGGACTATCCCTAATAGAAGTAATTATGTTAAGGTGGGGAGCAGACAACAATAAGAGTATCAGACCGTACTATAAGTCGTTGCCATGCATTATAGTTTGGGAGTTATAGAGAATAAGGAATATCAGTAAAAATGAGGGCAAGATGATTTCAACTAAGGGAGTTATATACAATATGGTCAGATTAATGCATATGTTGCTAAAAGTTAGGAATCCAAAAATGACTTTTCAAGGAAACTGGCCTGGTATGTTAAAGGATTTGGAAAGGTACCAATCAAGAGTCAAGGTCATAAAAGTAATCTGGGAATTTCCACCACCAGTATGGGTCAAGTATAATACTGATGATCCATCAAGAGAGAATTCAGGTCCTAGCTCATTTACCTTTTGTATAAGAAACAAGGAGGGTGACTTAATTTATGCAAAGGAAGCTAAAATGAAGGACACTACAAATATTTTGACGGAGGCTACAACAATGTTGGAGGCTAGCATGCATTGTAGCCAAGTTGGTTATGATCTGGTTATCTTTCAAACTGATTTTCTATTAATTCAAAAGGTATTAATAGGTTAATAGGGATGTCCTTGGAGCATAATAGAAATTGTGGATGAAACTAAAGCTAATATTTAAGGAAAGCATGCAGTAATACAAGTCATATATAGGAAAGGAAATAAATTAGCTAACTATCTGGAAAATCATGTGTTAAATTTAGGTAATTGTAGCTATGAACATTTTAAGAGAATGAAAAAGAGAGGAAGGAGAATCATCAATAGTGATAAATTACAGAGCCCATATTTAAGAGTTTCATCAATCAAGGGATGGAAGGGTTGGGAAGGCTAAAGCATAAAGTTCTTTACATAGAGTTAATTTACAAAGTCCTAAACGCCAATAAGAAATATGAAATGCTATTTAGCCTAGGTATCTGAAACCTTCAAAAAGGACTTGGCAAAATGGGAGGGGCTCAGATCGAATCAAATACTTTAAACCTGAAATAGGTTTCTATCACTATAGGGCTGAAGTGTGAAGCTTCCCGTGCAATTCACTACAGTTCCATCTACACGAAAAGTACAATGAGAAGAAGAATGAATGAAGATTTTTCAAAAGCAACAGAGTACTTAGCCAGTGAAAGATACCAATTTCTTGGACAAACACCCTTAACAAAAGGAGAAACCACAACCATTCACAAGAGAACATAGCTGAAAATGGGTTACTGTAAGCAGAGGATTCTTATGATGTCTATCAAAAAGAACATGAAATGTAAATTATTCTTGAAAGTTGATGATGGATGAGGAACAGTGTTAGTAACCCATAAGAGGATAAAGAAGAAGCTGGAGTTGAGATACGACGCAAAGGAATAAGGGAATAAAGGGAACCCTAAAACTTTCTTATATGTAATAAGTGGGTATGGGCTATGAATTGGGAGATTTGGGCTGCCAGATACTTTTTTTTGTGTGTTTTTGTTCATTTGGGCCTTTTGGTCTTGGATGCCATTTTCTTTGCAATTAATAACAGTAAAATTTACCTATATCCCTGCATGTTTACCACTATTTACCTAAAATCCCAATTTTTTATTAAATTTTAGAAAATACCACTTTATAGCCATTGCAGATACATATAACTAATGTGAGATACATTCTACAGAAACATTTAATAATTAAACTACTTTGCATAATTTAAGGGTTGTAACGGCCAAAGTTGCATTAATTTAGCAATTAACCTAACTAATATTGGTAAAAGCTCAATAAAATCTCACAAAAAGGTAATTTGTTTGTTATTCCACCTTTTTAAATAAATTATCTTCCATAATTAGTTTCCAGATAGAAATGACTCCTACAAATTTTTACTGTGTTTTCTTTATTCTGATTGACGTACTTGTAATGAATATTTCAGTGTTATTACAACATTCCGACGTTTGGATTAATGATATAAAATACTAGGGCTATAAGAGTGATGGAATAATTGTTAGTGAACATGTAACATATGATAAATTGATTTTGGCTAAAGATGTAAATCTAGAAATTGATGAAAGCAGAAAAATAATAAAGGCTCATTACATAGTAGATGGTAATGCGGCACCGTTGTTGATTCATAATGAGATAAGTGTGAAGCTTTATATTTAAATTAAGAAAAGTGAGCTCAATTTTGGGATGTATCCACTTATCAACACTACAATAGATAAATCTAATACTGAGATGTTGTTTGAAGGGAAAGCTGGCGCTGTAATGTGTTTGGAAAATCCTTTTGAACAAGTTGCAGAATATTAATTATAATTCAAATTCTTCTATTTTGTTGCCATTTTTTGATATGAAGGGGAACAAGATCATTAAATATTGCAAAGATAGTGAAGTTAAGGTTGGACAATTCTACAAAGACAAGTGTACTCTTATTTAAGTTCTAGCAAGGTATGCCATTGAGCATTTGTAATACCCCATGATTTTTTCTAGCTTAAACTCGTCCCGAAAATGAGCAATGAGTATCTTCTAGAATGAGTGATATTTATTTCATATGGAATTCTTGATATTTAGACTTTCCATGATGTAGGAAATTAAATTAGATTTCCAACGATATAAGCTTCGCCTAAATTCAATAACCGAGTAAGAAGTTAAGGCTATTTAAAGTTCTAATCGCAAAACACCATCATTTAGACCTTTAGTGCCCCGTGGAGCATTGTCAAATCCCAATTGTCATTTTCCAGTGGCCCTCCATGATATTGGCACATCACGGAGAAGGCCACCCACAGGGAAAATGTGAACAGTTGCTTGAATTGATGTAATACATGAGCAGTACAAGAAAGTAAATCAGGGGATTTTCGTATCAATCGCAAGTAGTAACCGAATCTTGAATGCTTTTGAGTTGTAGACAATAAAAAATGAATACTAGGCTTGTGTTCCCCCTGACTTCTTAAATCGATAAATTTCTTATGTTCAACCCAACTATTCTGTTGGTCTTCATGCAAACTCTACAAGATAGGTATTATCAGTTGTTGATTAAGCGTGAAAATAAATCTCACCCTTTACTGGTTAGGTCTCAGGGTGTTGCCATGTCGCTCCTTGCTACGAACTCAGTTCACTATCACTGGTTAGGATTAAGTGATTAGATGACATGCAGGGACTAAATGGTGGAGGTAGAAATCCCAAATCATTGTCTGAATCTTCTTTTCTCAATCACAAACTCCATGTAGGGATGGATGCTAATACAGGCTATCTTAAGCTCCTACACCTTCTATGAGATTAATTATTGCAAAGAATATTAAGATACATGCATAAATCCTAGAATAGATGAATATCATACTTCCTCTCTATAGCTAATTCGTCAGGGTTCCCACAATCCTAGTCAAGGAGATTAGCCGTTCATGTTCGTACAAGAAACCATGATTATCAATAAAGAACACATATAATTAATTGCACAAAAATAAGATGAATAAACTCCCAAATCTTGAATTGAATAAAAACCCAAAATCTCAAGAATAATTGTAAAATTATGTAAAGTTTGTAATAAAGAGTAAGAGTACGTAACCTAATAAAAAGTAAACCCTAGGGTGTTTATAGTATCTCAAAATAACATAAAAATTCTAATAAAAATGGGAAAGGTACAGTTATGTTAGTACTTGGTACGACCCAATCTTCTAGTCGTATCGACATCATACGAGTCGTCCACTTCTTTCTGGTATCTGTTCAGTGTCTGTTATCCCAAGTCTTCAATATTTTGTTCAGCATACGACTTCTGCTTAGAGACGTATCTGAGCATACGACTCGTGTCCTTCACTTATATCAATCTGGGACTTTTGTCTTTCCTTGCATTGAACATTGGTTTGTGTACAACTTTCCTATATGAGTCGTAGTCAGAATTCTGACTCGTATACTTTTGAGAATTCAACTTTGGATGATAGATTTAGTTTCTGTTATGGTTACGACTTCTCCATGCGACTCGTATACTAGCTTACGACTTAAATGCTTGAGTTGTATCTTCCCTATACTTAGATTTTCAAGTTGGCTCTTGGTTCTATTGTGCATATGAATTAGCATATGAGGTGTATTGGGTTTTAATGACTCGAGGGTCGTTGAATCGCATCTTGATCAAATTGGTCATTTCCAGGCCTTTTTCTCCCCTTTTCATTCCAACACTATTGTAGACCTGTTTTACCTGCAATTTATACCAAAGTGCATCATATCCAACAATATACCCTAAGTTTACGCATAAATTCACGGTTTTAAGTATCAAAAGTGTCGTGTTTCCATTACACATAAAATCCCTTACTAAAACCATTTACACTTTCCAACCATTTACCAAGGAGTCTTTTAATTAGGCATTAACCTTTGGTATCATTATACCAAAATTAGAGCTTGCAAGTCTATCCTTTTATGCCAGACCAAAACCATCAAACCAAACTGACTCCAAGTTTCCAATTAATCTAAAACCATGGCTACCAAGGCCTTTTCAAGCCATTTAAAATCAACCAGATCAATTCATGTTTCATTACCATTTATGTAATGCAAAGATTTCAAGAGTAGTTAAACTATGTGACAAAATCATTCTCATTAGTATTTCAACAAACAGGTTGAGGGCATGCCATCATTAAAACCAAAAACCATCCAATTTGGGGCTCAACTATGACCCCTTAATTAAATCACTATTCTCATGCAGTCATATGTGCAAAATCATAATTAAAAATAAGGAAAACTATAATTAAACTATAAGAAACAATATTCATTCATGAACAACCAAGACCCCCAACCATTATTTCAAACCATAAGACTATCATGAAAATCATACATTAACACACATGCTCTTTGTAAAATAACAATCAGGGAGGAGTAACATGCCTTAGACACCAAGGAAGACGAAGAGAAACCACCCTTGAAAGCCTTAATTTATTATCTTGAAGAAACCATAGCCTTTTGCTTGAGAGGGAGTTTGAGAGAGATTTTAAGAGTGTTTGATTGAGTATAATCGGTTAAGGAAGCTCAAAAGGTGTTTTATGTCGTGGTATCAAAGGGAGTTATAAAGAGAAAATGTCCATAATGTCCCAACTTAAAACTATAAAATTATCGCAGCTGATTATAAGTCGACCCTCTGACTCATGGACATAACATACAACGTGTACCATGGAATCATCACCAAGACAGTGAGTTGTACATCTATACATTGTCCAACATATGACTCCCTAACCCTCCTCCCCCTATTTGTTACCTGACCATACGACTGGTATGATCCAGTCATACCCAAGACAGAATCCAAAGGGATTGACACTGGACTACAAACGACTCAACCTTACTATCTGTAATCTATCCTCACGTCCCTTAGTGAGCCACTCGTACTGAGAGCCAAGTCAAGTCACTATGTTACTGATTTGATCAAGGGACCAACCGAACGAATTGTCATCACCCCTATTGACCCATACCACCAAATCGTAATCACAATAGAACCCCAATTACCATCCACTGGACACCTAATAATTTGGGTCACCTGACCCGTACCCATACCATACAACTCGTATCGTGAGTCGTTGATAGGGCAGTGAGTTCAAAACTCAGGAAATTTCCAAGGTCCAAAAATCAGGGTGTTTCAAAATTAGTCAAATATAAACCTGTGTCAGTTAATTGCTTAATCAGTTGACTTGGTTAATAGGATATTGTATAATCAGAACATCACATAAAGGCTTCTACAAAAACAAAGTCACCTACGTAAAAGTAATTCCATGATGATTGATATGTCTAAGTAACTGGATGATTAATCAATTAATTGTGCATGTTAATTATTGATTCAAGTAATTTTTTGATTTATATTAAATTAAGGACAAATAACTATTTATTTTAATTATTTGTCAGTACTGTAGTATTTATACACATATATAATATATTAATCTGAATCTTCTTGTTAGGAGTAATTTAATTATCACAAATTATGAAATTTTAACATGTATACATGTTTTTAACTATCATATAGAATAACCATTGAATAGTCCTTTTTACCTAGATAAAGTTATGACTTCACTTTACACAATCATGCAAAAATAAATAAACAAACAAAATTATAAAGGGTATAGTGATTTCTAATAATTATAAAAATGAATTCACTTTTTATATAATTAAAAATTTTATGTTTTATAGTGGCTAGAATGAGAATTTAAAACTTTACAACTTCCAGGCAAACATTGGCCTTTGCTATTATTTTCATTTCGGAAAAGCTATAAATATACTTCTGAACTTTAATAAATGGTAAAAATATATCCTTCGTCATACTTTGGGTACAAATATTTCCTTGTCGTTAATGAAAAGATATAAATATATCCTTCCCATTAACGACGGGTCACGTGTCAATTCGTGTTCGTTTGCCCTTTTAAATTTATTTTATCTCAAAATAATTTAATTCATTCTAAATTATAATCCATACCCAGTCCAAATAAACCCAACCCGACCCGTATAATTGAAAAGCTTCAAGAGAATAGGCGTCTCTATTCACGCGTCTTTTTTCTTCCACTCTATCATATGCATCCAAAGGTTTGTTTTCTTGCTGTTCATTCTCCTTTCAAAGGTTTGTTTTCTTGCTGTTCATTCTCCTTTCAGCTATTTGAATGATGCTTTATCTTATATTTACCTTCTGTCCATAACTTATTTAAAAGGATCCTGATTAATTGTGATCAAGATTCATTTTCTCTTTTACATTAGTTCTGTTCATTATCAACACGTATACTATGTCCATTATTTTCACTGATTTGACTTTATCGTTAAGACTACAAAGACTAAAAAAAGAACTTAAAATGGAACGAAAAAATAGAGAAGTAAACATCATAAACTGTTTAGAAGAAACTTTTTGAGAAAACCAGAAGCAGAAGCATTTTGATAACCATATTTATTGGTTTCCAGAAATCAAAAACCTTTTTACGAAAGCGAAGACTATCCAAAAAGTAGAATAACTAATGTCTCCCCTAAAAATTACTTCTTGAAAATCTTTACAGAAAATGTAGGCCTCTCAATATTGAGTCAAAACTAAAATCAGAGAACTGATCTTAGTTAGCAATGGGGTAATATAGTGAGAGTGTGAGAGAGTGGAAGAAAGAAACGATGCGTGAATAGAGACATGTATCATATGTCTCTTGAAGCTTCTCTATTACACGTGTTGGGTTGGGTTTATATGGACCGGGTATGGATTATAATTACAATAAGATTAAATTATTTAGAGATAAAATAAATTAAAAAGGGTAAACGAACATGATTCTGACACGTGTTCCGTTAATGAGAAAGATATATTTATACATTTTCATAACGGCAAGGGTATATTTGTACCAAAAGTATAATAGAGGGTATATTATACCATTTATTAAAACTAGTGTAGTGTATGTGCTTTGCACGTGTATATAACGTTAATTAACAATAAATATATATCAAAAGAACAAATTATTGAACTTTATCTTATTAAGTAAAAAATTTAAAAGATCAACATTAAATTTAAAAATGTACATGAAGAAGAACATGATAGTTCACCATACATTTTCTATATCTCTTTTAATTATTATAGACGTAAGTTATGGACCTGTGAAATATATTAAAATATACTTTAATCTTAAGTTTTAAATATGCTATATGAAAATTTGTAAATAGAGTATTTAAAAAAGGAAAAAGATCTTATTTTTCAAAATAAACTAAAAATAAAAAATAAAACGAACCGCTGAGATTCGTGTATCTCTCTCATATGCTAAAAAAAGTAAGATATTTGTGTGCTGGGGTATGTATGTATATGAGAAGATATTTTTTTTCATGTAATTTTTTTTTACACCGGCCACTGATTGAGCCAACAAGTACTCTTCCTTTTGAGAGTTTTTTAGGTTCCATGACTTCAGAGGCAGATTCAGTTTCAAATTGGTGGTGCTCCATTACCCATTAAACTCAATGCAGAATAGGTATAATTATATTTAAAAAATGTTTAAAAAATGATATAAGATGAAAAAAATCTTTGAAATAAAAAATATAACTGGGTGTTTAGGTTTTAATGCGGAATCTTAAAACTTTGGATGTCCATATATATGTTCTAACCTCCCGAGCATCCATAATGCCTAAATTGTAGGTCCGTCATTGCATACATTACAGAGTTTTAAAATAGTACTCCTCTTTTTAATTGAGACTAACTAAATGAATGTGTATGTTTTTTCAATTGGGACTAACTAAATGAATGTTTGTGTTTTGTTTGTTTATAGGATGGGAAGAGTAAGGCCAAACATGAAGTGGCTGGAGAGCTATAATAATCGGTAAGTCACTTATTCAAATAGCGTGTTTATAAAAGTATGTTTCAAATGCCATATAATTTACAAATATTAAACAAAATCATGCAAACACTTTGAAAGAAAATTTCAAGCATATAATTAAAGACTTGCAATGGGACAGTACATTTACTATTTCATCTATTTCTATCTTTTCGCATATTATGTCTTTGGTATTTTTATCAGGTTCATCTAACAAAGAAACAGTTCTTGATCATAATATAAGTTACTATCACTTTATTTTATTAAACTTCAATTTCTTGGCAACCTTAGAATTGAGCAATTAAGCCTCAAGTCACTCTTGGTAGAGAGGGCTTAACCTTTAATATGAGACTTTGATGTGAACTCAAATTCAGTGAAGCTCCAATGCAGATAATGAACACTTCAAACTGTAATGCAATAAATAAATAAATACGAAGAAGGTATACATACAAATTTATATTAAAATAAAAAAAGATAACCATCCATGTCCACAAAAAACTCATCTTTTCGATAAGTCATAGGAAGGCATTATGCATCATAGAGATAATTGCAAGAACAATATAGACTTGAGATACCTAACTAATAGGGAATTGTTTAGATCATCATTGAAGAATATATTGAAGATGGAACTCATGCTTGCAACCAGTCACCTGCAAATTGAAACATTATGTTACACGATGACAAAGTCAATTGTGTTCATACTAATACAAGATAATGCTAACAATACGTACAGTAGAAAGATTTCTATCAGAAAATGCTTCAAGATATATGTTGCAAGCATCATCACAACAGGTCTTGTGGAGAGAGGGTAGAATGTACCATTAACTAGTAGAGATAGTGACATTTTCGAAAGACCCTCGACTCAAGTAGCAAATCAAAGTATAAAGAAGAAAAAAACATAATAAAACAACTATTAAGGAAATCAGTGCAAAGCTTTAAAAAAAGAATAAAAAATAATAACAAAATAGTGTGATAATCGAAACACAACAAACAACAAATAATTATAAATATAAAAGGCAAGAATTAAAAAAAAAATATGACTAATATAATGACAAACACTAATACGCCAAAACCCTCGAAAGAAAAGTAAACATAAGGTTAGTACAGTGTCTCATAGAAAGCCAACTTATTCGTTTCCATTAGACAAACAAAGTTAGATGATATAACTGTTGGAATCAACGTAATTTACCACTTGAAAGTAATTTTATGTATATTTATTATATCCATGATTTAGTGAAGCGAGAAAGCACAATCATGGCTTACCCGCCAGTACACTCATGTTCAACTCCAAATTTTAATTAAGGTAATTATTTGTACTGTCAAATAAAAAAATAGTTTCAGTTAGTTTATACTATTTCAATGTCCTTATTTGACGCAAAATCTCAGACAAAGACTACTTATATACAACTCTAATTGTGGACTTAATAAATATGCACCATAAATTTAACATTAAACCTAGATAAATTTCAAAACAAAAGTGACTTCTTACTTATATTTTAGGACTCCTAATTTTAGAAAAAGTACCAAATCTTTTAAAATTCTGAACCCATATATTTTAAGAGTCAAACTATTATAAATATAATCAATAATAATTGGAGAAAAATAATAAAAAGACGATATTGTCTATTACAGAGAGTTTTAACGAAGGGAAAAAAGTTTAAATCACTTTTTTAAGAATTTTCACACTTTTAATATATTATAGATATAAATATAGATATAGATTATAGATTCAGGAATATATTTCTACTTTTTTTCTGTTTTCATTTTTCAAAATTATTTTTGGTATAAAGACAACTCATTGTTGTTTATTTTTAGTAAAATGAGTCAATTTAATGGGATATATGTATATTATATTCAAGACATATTGAAGTGGATTAGTGTATTTGCTAATACTAAGTATGCTAATTAAAATACTATACTGCATTCACAAAAATAGTTTGATCCTCCACTGACCGAATTGGCACAACTATATCCACATTGAAGTAAACTATATGGTACGTGTGAACTTGCTTGTGTTTACACCAAAATTTTTTTGATCGGTCATTATGATTCAGAAAGAGTACAGCTCAATAACTATTTTTCCTTTACTTCACAATTGCAGAGATAGTGTTACAGCTAGGCCACTGTATAATATACACCCACAATTTTTGAATAACTAGCTTAATATAAGTGAGTTGCACGTGTATTACGTTTTAAAAAGGTTAAAAGGGAAAAAGATAGAAACAGTATTTTCAATTAAGTAGCCGTTTGGAATTGATATTAGCTTAGTTAAAATTTGAAATATTTAACTACATTATAATAGTAAATACTGGATGAGATTGATCAATTTTTAGGATTCTTAATGGAAGGCAGCGTTGTTGGCAGAAGACTTAACAAAAACAACATACATCTCTTTGTAATGTTTTTAAAAAAATACACGTCTTCATAATTACATGAAAATACAAATAACATATAGACAAACACACATATATTTTTGGTAAACGAAAGTATACGTCTTGACTTATATGATACAACAAAGGATCGCAGAGATGCCTACCTTTTCAATATTGGTGAATGTTCCGATACACATTCAAGCAAAACCCTAACCATTATAGTAGTCTACAAGTACATCTAATATCTGCAACCTAGAATATTAATTGTCAATGAGTGATCTAAAATCCAAAACTATTTATCAAAGCACACCTTGACTATCAATTGTTCACTTGTCTTTTAATAAATAATTGGTGATAATTCAGATAGAAAATTTTCACACCTTGATAATTCAGGTATGAACCTCAAAAATTCAAATATTTTAGTGAACTTTTCACCTTTCATTCTTAATAATTAGTCCCTCTGTTTAAAAAAGAATGACCTACTTTCATTTTTAGTCAATTTGAAAAAGAATGATCCTTTTTGACAATACTTTAATTTCAACTTTTCATATGAGATGTTTATGGCCACAAGATTAAAGGATATTTTGGTACATTTGATATTACTTTAATTTAAGGTCACAAGATTCAAAAGTTTATTTATTTTCTTAAACTTTGTGCCAAGTCAAAGTAGATCATTCGTTTTTAAACGGAGGAAGCATAAGAACATTGATTTCTTGATGTGGAATACTTTTTGCCGTCGGACATTATAAATTTTCGTGAGAATTAACTTTAATAGTTAAAAGATAAAAGGGTATACGACAAAAAAATCTACTACAATCCTATTTAAATAAAGAATTCTACAGTAAAGAACGTAGCGCAGTCCTATTTTTCTTTTCTGTAGTGCACTCCTATTTAAATTTATAATTTAATTAGTTATATTTTGTTAATTTAAAGTCATGCACCATATATGAATCAAGATTATAACGTTAATAAAAGGAGAGAAGAGATACTCATAAATAAATCTTTATTGGTTGGGCCATGAGTACTAAAAAAAGTCACAAAACGATCCGTAAGAAGTTATATATGATCTTTGCTAGTTTGTAATAGTATGTTGTTCCTGCAAAGACCTTTCTAGCTCAAAAATTCTACAAGCAAGTATGCTATGCTATGAATGATTTTCATCTGTGTGGCTCCTCTCGCCATCATGTCATAATGGGTCCATAAATTCATCTAATGTTTCATCATCGAGCTGCTATCCGTAAAACCAAGAAGCCCGTTGTAATGATCTGAATTGTGAAATCTTATTTTTATGTGTTTTGATTGTTTCTTTTTTTTTTCGTAATTGCTACATGTTGATGTTGGGGTGTGGGATGGTTAACATAATTTTCGATGTGATCAGAAATGATTTTGGTAAGTTTGTGGTCTTTAGAGGCTTTAAAAAGACATACAGTTGACTTCGATCAACATTTATTGTTTTAAGTATCAGATGAAAACTTAGATAGTTCCATTAGATCCACAATATTGAATTCAGATTAGTAGTGTGGTTGGTTTCGATTTGAAACTATTATTTTGGATTTCAATCCTTCATTTGTAAAAAAAGTAAAAAAGGGGTTCTGAGGATTAATTTAT
The DNA here is from genome assembly GCF_002878395.1 of Capsicum annuum. Lineage (NCBI taxonomy): Eukaryota > Viridiplantae > Streptophyta > Magnoliopsida > Solanales > Solanaceae > Capsicum > Capsicum annuum. Next base: position 186,965,665 of record NC_061119.1, read on the forward strand.
TGATTTTTTTTTTAAATCCGACATCACAATTGAAATAGATCATATATATATTTTTTTAAAATCCGACATCACAATTGAGTTCGTAACGCAAAAATAACCTAGCTGCATATATGATCTATTTCTGTTGGGTCCCGAATGAAGTTCGATGGTTTGACCAAAAACTTGGCAAATTTCAAGTTTGCTAGTGCAAGGCATCAACTGGTGAAACCGTTAAAGCGATCAATTGGTCGCTAAAGTGAAAGTTGCTTAAGCGTCAATGGGTCTCTAAGGCGAAAGACGCGTAAGCGTCAAAGGATCGCTTTAGCGGTGATCTCTTAAGTGGCAACCGGTCGCTTTAGTGGTCATTTAGCCGCCTAAAGTGGCAACCGCTGTATATAAGTCTTATTTCACAATTTTCTACCATATTTGGACTTTGAGCTTCGAATTTGGACAAAATTTAGGGTTTTCTTCACAATTTTGATTGGGTAAGCTCCAAAACCTTCCTTCTTTTACTTTTTATTGATTTTATCATTTTAATCTTGGTTTTAACTTGAGATTTTGAGGATTTTTTTGAAAAAGCCTTAGAATGGTTTTCTTCAATTCGGACCTTGTTTTTGACTCCTTTTTGCATGAATTTTCAATTGCAAACACCTACAACCTTAGGAAATGTATTTCTAAAATAAAATTTTAATTTTACCCCTTACATTTTCAAACTCATTTTTTGAACTTGTTTTGAACCCGACTCAAATATGGGAAATATGGACATCATTAGCTTTCCTTTAACGCATAAATAGTATATTTGAATGTTGTAGTTAATTCCAAGGTAATTCGAAAAGGGAAAACTCTGTATTGAAGCACTTTAGGCTTGGATTTCGTCGTTTTGAGGTATTTTATGGCTTAACTTCTTTCTTATTGAGTTGGGTAATTAATAAATAAGAAAAACATGCTATGAGTTTGAGAAAATAAATATTGTGTTTATATTGAGATTATTATTACTTTTGTGTACCCGAGTAGGGGCTTATATTCTATTGTGGTTGACTTTGATATATGATATTGTGTGTTGCTTGTGTGGGGGCTTGTTTGACATCACTGGCCTTATGTGTGCATTTAAATATCTTTATTCTAGCTATAATGCCTATGCAGGGGCTTGAATTTTTATTATAGGCCTTATTGAGCATTGGTTGCCTTTAGCATGATAGAAGTGTCCAAGTTAGGAGTTGATATGGTACTAATGATATCTTACATGCATATCTAATCCGATGGTACCTAATTAGATTTGATAATCATGAATTGTGGACATATTTAGTTGATTTTTGGGCTCACTTATATACATGTGGGATGGATTAAATATCTTTATACTAATTTTACTATGAACATTACATCCCCATTCCATATATATATACATTCATCAGATACTAGTACCATTGAATAACACTATTTTTGAAAAAGAAAAATATTATTACAAAAATCCTCTACATAAATATGATCCAGAGAGGTAGGTTGAGATTTGAAATGTGAGATATAGTATATGAATTGTGAACCCCCTATGGGTCCTACCTTGGTTGCTTGGGGCTCGGTAGGTGTATACAAAAAGTTATATGATAACTTTCACCAGTCATCCTATCCTTATTGGATTGCACATGCATCTTTCATGATTTCCTTAGTTTTTCTTGACATGTGTTTATTTTCAGTATACTCTTCATGTGTATCTATGTTATTTTCATTTTTGTGTATATATTAAAACTGTTAGTAGAGACTATATGAGCTACCGTTTGGGACTCTTCTTCTTGCATGTGACATGCTTATAGTTTTTCTTTACTTATCTTACATTTTGCTTTTCTCAGTGGCCCTATGATACCTACTGAGTGCAAGTGGACAGTACTCACTCCTAGTGTACCCTTTTAATACAGATCCCAGTTCGAGTACTACACATGTTGGCTGATGTTTTGGGCAGAGTTTGATCAGAATTTGAGGCACTGGATCATTTTAGTATTCAGGGTGGATTCCAAATCTCATCCCATCTGTTGCCTTGTCTTTATTTTGGATTAGAGATAGATTTTGTATTTTAATTTTAGATATTATACTTAGATACTCTTATATTATGATACCATATTTTGGATGGTTTATGTTATTTCATTTAGACTTTTATTTATTTATAATCTGTGTTAGTCTGACTCCATTTTAGAAGTCTCGCCTTGCTTTTTTGATTACTCATGGAGTTTTCTTTTCTTTTTGTGGTTGGCTTACTTGTCAAGGCTGGGCCTCGGCAAGTGCCATCATGACCTTATTTTTGGGCTGTCATAACTTGATATCAGAGTGTTAGATTTATTAGTCTTATAAGTGTAAGAGCAGAATGTCTAGTACAGTCTCACTGATCGCTACGTAGATGCCCGTATCTATCTTTGAAACGCTATAAGATATATCTAGAAAAAAAATTCTAATTTGATATTTGTCATATAGGTTGTTTATACACTATATTCTAAACTTGTATTCCATTTTTCTCTGCACATATGGTGAAGACTAGGTCTAGAGAGGCTAGAGATAGTAAGCTGGAACCTGATATGGAAGCCCTAACTCGAGGAGAAGGAAAGGGTCATAGTTGACCTAGACATAACAGACAGTCTTTAGGAGCTACTCCAGTTAGAGTACATGCTAAGGAGGACTTTCTCGATCCTGAGGTTGTGTATTCTAGAAATAATTATCAAATAGGGGTTGCGAGGCTACCTCAGGTTCCACAAAGTTCATTTGATACCCTAGTGCTTCAAGGTTTTTTGGTTCATCTCTTGAGCCATTTAGAAGGTGTTTCCTTGAGTGTACCTGGTATTCCTCAAAGTTTGAGTGATATTACACCATTAATGCCTATATCTTCTTATGGTATTTCTTCTTCTAATGTACAATCATCATCTATGGCACCTCCATGTGTGTCCTCGTTGCCTATTAGACTTATTATTACTTCGGTTGCTTTGGGTATAGCTATATGTTTTGATGATCAGAAAAGATTTGCGACGTTTTTGCTTGGTATGCCCAAGTTTAGTAGGGCTATTTATGAGGATGCCTATGAGTTTTGGATTGATTACCAGGAAAAGTTACATATTGGATTCCTCGAGTCTTATGGAGTTGCTTATACTACCTATCAATTGATAGATATGTCTAGGGATTGTTGGAGATCGCTTGCTAGTTGTTGATCTTTGGGTTCACCTTTTATGACTTAGACTCAGTTTCTAAGACCTTTTTAGAGAGGTTTGTGCCGTATAGCTTAAGAGATCAGATGAGATATTAGTTTGATTATTTGGGTAAGGCTTTATGTCTGTTGCCAAGTTTAAGGCACATTTTCATATCTTATCCTGATATTCAACTACTAGCATCTCCACTAACTATTAGAGGTTTCAAAAGTTTGTGATAGGGTTAGATAGTACATTAGTTGGATACAACGTAGACTATAGTTTTAGGGACTTTTTTCCAAATTATTATTAAGCATGCTAAGATGAACAAGTCTATTATCTAAGTTACTCAAGGACGCACCAAGAAGGTGTGTCATTAGGGTGAGTTTAGTAAACACACCTCTTGAGGTATATTTTCTAGTAAAGATTCCTATGATCATCATAGTAGGACGGTTCAGGCTGTATTGCAGGGATAAGATGGTAGACCTTCAGGTTCTGCAGATTTTGGTAGCCAAGTATCGGGTCATATGAGTGAAGGCTCTAGGATCAATTCTTTAGTCCAGGACAATCATTCTAGTTCATCCACACCTTTTTAAGTCAAGCCATAGGAGATTCTTTATATGTGATGAGTCTTACCATGTGACCAAGGATTGCTTTCAATGTATGTATGGACCTATTCAGTAGGGTTCTCAGCTTCATCTTTGACCTACTCTGCATTCTACAGTGAGTGGTGGTTCATAGATTAGTAAGGGTAGTGCCAATGGTGCTAGAGGTAGGGGTAGGAGAGCTCGTTAAGGTGTTCATGAGATTAATCAGTTCGAAAGCAGACATGGTCAGTGTTATGCTACATCTGGGAGACTTGAAGAAGAGGCTTCTGAGGTAATTATTACAGGTACCATCCTAGTTTGCTATAGATTTTCTTGTGTGTTATTTGACCCCAGGTCTACATTCTCCTATGTGTCTATATATTTTGCTTCTGGTTTTGATGTTGCATGTAAGCCTCTTGCTATGCCTTTTTATCTACTACTCCCGTAGAAGATTCTTTAGTGGTGGATCGGGTGTACAGATCTTGTGTGGTTACCTTTCATTGTTGTGAGACTTGGGTAGACTAGATTATCCTAAATATGATTAATTTTAATGTTATTCTAGGTATGGTTTGATTAGCTCCTTATCATACTATTTTGGATTGTTAAGCTAATACTGTAACCTTAGCTACGCTAGCTATACCGAGGTTTGCTTAGAAGGGTATACTTAATACGAGTCCGATGTTATATCTTTTGTACATATTTGTTATATGGTAGAGAGAGGGTGTTTGTCTTATTTGGCTTATGTTTGAGATACTAGTGTTTTCTCTGTGCCTCATATAGATACTATTTGGGTTGTTTGTGAGTACATGGATGTGTTTTCTATGGATTTGTCTGGTATGCCTCCAAATTGTGATATTAATTTTGCCATTAATATGGATCCATTCACCAAGACCATTTCCATACCTTCCTATTGGATGGCCTTAGTTGAGTTGAAGGAGTTGATAGAGCAGTTACAAGATTTATTATGTAAGGGATTCATTTGGCCTAGTGTATCTCTTTGGTGTGCTCCACTCTTGTTTGTGAAGAAAAAGAATGGTTCTATGTCTATGTGTATTGATTGTAGATAGTCAAATAAAGTGACGGCTAAGAACAAGTATCCACTTTCTCGCATTGGTTATCTCTTTGACCAGCTTTAGGGTGCTTCAGTGTATTCTAAGATTGCTTTGATATTCAGGTATCACCAGTTGAAGATTAGAGCTTCGGATATCTTAAAGAAGATTTTCATACTTGGTACGGTCATTATGAGCTCTTAGCTATGTCTTTTGGATTACCAAATGCCCTTAAAATATTCATGAGTTGATAAACCAGGTATTTTAATTGTATCTCAACTCTTTTATGATTGTATTTATAGATAACATCTTAGTTTATTCCAAGAGTGAGGATGACTATGTGAAGTATTTAAGGATTGTACTTCAGAGGTTATGTGATGAGAAGCTATATGCCAAACTTTTGAAGTATGGGTTTTGGTTGGATTTTATCTCTTTCTTGGTTCATGTAGTGACCAAGGATGGTATTATGTTTGATCCAGCCAAGATAACAATGATTCTGATTGGGGTAGACCTACTTCTCCTATAGAGATTTGGACCTTTATTGGTTTGGCTTGGGTTATTATTGAATCTTTGTAGAGTGTTTCTCATCTATTGTATCTCTTTTGACCAAGTTGACTCAAGAAAATGGATTTTAGTCGTCGGATGTATGTAAGAAAAGCTTCCAAAAACTCAAAGAGTCATTGACTTTGGCTCCTATTTTGACCTTCCCTGAGGAAGGTGTGGGTTTTATCCTATTTTGTGATTCTTCTAGTGTTGGTTTGGGTGCAGTGTTTATGTAGGATGATAAGGTGATTTCTTATGCCTCTCGTTAGTTGAAACCTCATTAGAGAAATTATCCTACCCATGACTTGGAGTCGGCAGCTGTAGTGGTTGTGTTGAAGTTGTGGTGTCATTACTTGTATGGAGTTCCTTGTGATCTTTTCTTAGGCTATCGTATCCTTTAGTACTTCTTTAGCCAGCAAAATCTTAATAGGAGGCAGCGACATTGGCTTGATTTGCTTATAGATTATGACCTCACTATCCTATATCATTCGGTCAAGGCTAATGTGGCTGCGAATGCCTTGAGCCAGAAGTTGACTAGTATGGGAGCTTTGCTCATCTTTTGACCCAGGAGTGGCCTTTAGCCTTGAAGGTTCAGTATTTAGCTAACCAAATAGTTAAACTTGATTTTTCGACAACCCAATGTGTTTTAGCCTTTGTTGATACTAGATCTTACTTGATGGAATATATTTGAGCACTAGTTTGATAATGATAGTTTGTGGGTGATTGGAGATAAGGTGTAGAATGGTGTAGTTAAGTCAACATCTCTTGATCCTGATGGTGTTTTAAGGATTGGAGGTCGAGTTTGTGTGCTGAAAATTGGCCGATGAGTAAGATTTATTTTGGAGAAGACACATTACTCTAGATATTTCATCTATCTAAGGGTGACCAAAATGTACTGTGATTGGAAGAAGCTTTATTGGTGGGGTGGTATAAATAAAGATGTAGCAGACTTCGTAGCTCGTTTCTTGTATTTCAATAGGTAAGGGCTGAACATCATAGACTGAGTGATTTCCTTCAGAGATTACCTATTTCTCAGTGAAAGTGGGAGCGAATCACTATAAACTTTATGAGTGAATTACCTCGTACTTCCTGCAATTCTGACAACATTTATGTAATGCTCTGAGTCTGTACCCCGAACACTACATGGTGCTCATAATCTCGAAGGACCACAAGTTAACCCATGACTGGTACCTGCTGCAATAGCTGAACAATAATACACTAAAATATGGAAATTAGGTGAAAAACATGCCATAAGGTTCAATACTATAATAAACTGAATGCGGTATAACAATACCAAAACTGATACATCTGTCTGAAAAGACTCTATTGTCTGAATCATGGAGTTGATGGGACAAGTCCCCAACTAACTCTGAACTACTGAAATAATCATCATGTCCTCAAACTATGAGGACTCACCACTAACTCTGACTGCTAAAAATCTGAACTGCTAAGGATGCTAGGGATCCCGTATGTCTAAGCCTATGATATAAGACATCATAGCGCAAGAGAAAAATATATGTCAGTACTTGGAATTTAATGGTATGCTAAGTGAAGTAGGTTGAAATGCATGGGTTCATATGCATGAGTAATACTGACTGAATGGAATAACTGAATGAGAGTACATGCCTGAATACGTAAATTGTAACTGAGATCGCGATAATAATGGATACTAAGTCTAAATACTGATTTACTGATATCTGAGATTACGAATACTGTATTATTGATAATTGAATGACTGTATCTGACAGTCCTGATTCTGTGGAACTATACTGAGTTTCATACTGAACTGAGTGACTGTGTCTGATAGTCTTGAATCTATAGAACTGAACTTAGTTCTATACTGATACTGAATCTGAAACTAAGACTGTGCGAGGTAATCATCTAACTGGCATGCCCCAAATAAGATAACTGAGTTGGGGTCCAATTTGTAACCCCAATTAGAAGGGTGTCAGTACCGTGCCACGGGTAAAGACAACTGGCTATGGGGTCAGTCCTAGTCTAGTGGGTAGTCCCTAAGATCAGTCCCAACTAGTGAGTAATCCCTGAGTATGTCAGTCCTATCTAACGGGTGACATCTCATAACCTACGCTGGCTACGTAGTTCTGGAACTTAGGGATTTCTCCTAGGGACCCAGTCCTACCTATCGGGTGAGGCCCCATCCTTAGGCTCTCTCGGTACTGAATTCTACTCCCAACTGAAAGACACTAAACTGATTCCTAGACTATACTAGGTTGGACTGAACTGTTACTGATTGTGTTAATTGACTGAACTGGACTGAGTTCACTAAGTTTCATTAACAGACGGAATACTATTAAATCCTATTAACTGACTGAATACTACTGAGTTCTGTTAGCTGACCAAGTTTACTGAGGTTGGAACTGAATACTAAACCGGCCTGGACTGATTTTGAGTTCTCTGAGCACTGAACTAATTTTTGAATGAATTCTGTGAACTGACTGAGTTTACTGAGTTCTGAAATGGATACTACTATATTCTGAACTAAATACTGAACTGAGACTGATTACTGAGTACTACTGATTTTTTCCTGAGTCCTATAACTAACTGAGAGTACTACTGATCGTGATATAATTGAGATTATTCTGTAACTGACACTGTCTTTAGGTAAACAACTAAATTATGGGGTATTAAATATCCCTAGGACGTGATAGCATGAAAAGTAGAGCATAACATAGTCTTGAAAGTCATAACAATGTATACTAGTCCATAGTTCATTCATAGAGACATTTACTCAAACACTTGTAATGCATAAATTTGTTCATGAATGGGGAATACATGTTAGCATACTATAATTTCATTATTCAACTCACATGACCAATTTGTCAACGCTTGAAGGGCATAGTACATGCATATAACACTAGACAACATGAGAGCATCACAATTTTAGCACCAAATTTACAATTTCAAGGCTTCAGCATGAATCCATATGAGACTACATACACATTAACTATTTTGCACATAAATCTTGCACTTAGTCATGGTTTAGAGACCCAATCAACTTTATAATCATGAATACACTTGAATTCAATCACGAAAATCATGAAATCAATTTACTCAAAGTTTTAAAAGAGTTTCTTGGACTCCAAGTGTGAAACAAACCCTTGGATTAACACTTGACATACCTTAATGCTTGAATTCTTGAAGATTGACAAAGTGTTCTTGAGTATTGATCTTGAAATTGATATCCTAGGATTTTATTCTTGAGAGCAATTTGAGAGAAAGAATGATTTTTTCCCTAGAAATGACTTAATTTCATGCTTTTTGGGATGAATAAGGGTGGGTAAAATACCTTAATACCCCTGAGGATGTGACTTTTAATGACTGAAAACCAAACTATCTACGTGCAGAGCGCCGCACCGCATCATTGGCATTGATGCGATGGCCAAAGCATTTCGTTAAGTCCGCATTGATTCACTAGAAATTGCATTGAGCTAAGGGAAAAATTATCTGTTGATGCGATGGATGACACACCACATCGAGATCACATTGATACACTGTTTTGGGTTTCCAGACATGTGTCAAACGAGGTTTAAAAATCCAAAACTCGTCTGGAAACACCTATTGACATTCCTGATCATGAATCAATCTAAAGATCGATACTTTAAGGTCATAAGATTCGTGAAATAGAGTTGTCAACTTATGGAGGCCAAAATAATACTAAGTCTGAATACTTAGCTAGAATTTTCTAAGTTTGGGACCCCTTAGCAAGCTTAAAAGACTGAGTTAAGCTTAGGATTTTATGGAGTCTTACAATTTGGGTCATTGTGGATCGGTTGACCAAATCAACCCATCTCATACCTATTCAAATTTTCTTCAACATCGAAAGGTTGTCCCATATCTATTTTCGTTAGATTGTTCGTCTTCATGGGTACTCGTGTCTATTATTTTAGATAAAGGCTCAGAGTTCACTTCTAGCTTCCGACAGACCTTTCAGGAGAAGTTGGGTACTCTGGTTGACCTTAGCATAACTTTCTAGCCCCACTCTAACGGTCAATTAGAGCATACTATTCAGATTTTAAAGGATATGCTCCGTGCATGTGTTATAGACTTTAGAGGTCAATGGCATTTGCCCTTAGCAGAGTTTTCTTATAATAATAGCTACCATTCGAGTATTGACATGGCACTTTGCAAGGCCTTGTATGGTAAGTGTTCTTAATCTTCTATTGGTTGGTTTGTGATTTTAGAGGTTAGACACTGTGATACTGACTAACTTTGTGAGTCTTTGGGCAGGGTTTAGATTACTAAAGATAGGCTTCGGGCATCCCATGTTAGGTAAAAAAGTTATGCAAACTGTAAGCTTTGTACCTTGAAGTTTGGGATTGGTGATTGAGTCTTCCTTTGTGTTTTTCCCATAAATAGCATGATAAGTATTTGGAAGTAGGGAAAACTTAGCCCGATGTACATTGGACCATTTGAGATCCTTCGGATAGTTAGGGGGGTTCCTTATGAGTTGGCCTTACCTCCAAACTTTTCAGTCGCTCATTCAGTTTTTCATGAATCTATGCTTTGGTGCTACATTATTGATGAGTCTCACGTGCTTCATTGGGATTTTATTTAGTAGGATGAGAGGTTGATCTTTTTAAAGAAGCCAATTTCCATTTTAGCCAGGGGTGTTAGACAATTGTGTTCCAGAAATATTTTTATGATTAAGGTTTAGTGGAGACACTGTCCTGTTGAGAAGGCTACTTGGGAGGTCGAGTCTGACATGCATAGTAGTTACCCTCAACTCTTTTTAACAATTCAGGTATTTCCTTGACTTTTAGTTTGAGGATGAACTAATGTCTTGTGGTGGATGTTGTAATGACTAGAATTATGCAATCTTGTTTTTATGTATTTTGACTATTTTGCCCTTCTCTGTAGTTGCTACACATTGATTTTAGGATGTGGGAATGTTTGGCATGATTTCTGATGAGATGAGAATGATTTTTGTAAGTTTATGGTCTTTAGAGGCTTTAAAAAGCAATATAGTTGTCTTCAGTCAACATTTGTTATTTTGAGTATCCGATAGCAATTTGGACAGTTTTATTAGATCCTAAATGTCGAATTTGGATTAGTAGCATAATTGGTTTGAGTTTGAAACCTTTATGTTGCATTTTGATCCTTCGATTGAAAAATAATAAAAATGGGATCCGGGGGGGTTAGTTTATTAAAAAATCTTTTATTGAAAAACGAATGCCATCATTGAGTCTGAAATGTCAAAATAGTTTGGCAGTATATATGGTTTGTTTCTGTAGAGTTTCGAATGAATCCCAAAGGTTCAATTGGAAACTTGGTAAATTTCAGGTTTGATGGAGCAGCTGGTGCATCCGTATAAGTAACCAATTGATTGCTAAAGTAGAAGCGCTTAAGAGCCAATGAGTCACTAAAGCGTAAGCCATTTTAGTATGAAAGGGTCGATTTAGTAGTGACTACTCAAGGGTGCCCAATCGCTTTAGCAGTGACTATTTTAGCGGTCATTTAGCTGCTAAAGCGGCAACTGTTGTATATAAGCCCCATTTTGCGATTTTTTTACTATTTTTGAATTTTGAGCTTTGGGTATTTGCAACTTTTATGATTTTCTTCACCCTTTGAACTTGGATAAGCTCCATAATTTTAATTCCTTTACTTTTTATTGATTTAGATCATCAAAACACTCATTAATCTTGGTATTAACATGAGATTTTAAGAAATTTTCTGGAAAAGACTAAACATGATTTTTCTTTAATTTGGACCTCATTTCTAACTCATTTTTGCGTGAATTTTCAATGTAGATTCCTATAACCTTAGGAAATGTTTTTCTAAAAGAAAATTCAGATTTTACCCCTTTTGTTTTTGAATTCGTTTTTCAAACTAATTTTAGACCCAACTTAAATATGGGCAATATGAGTATTATTAGTTTTTCTTTTAGAGTGTAGATGCTATATTTGAATGTTGTAGCTAATTCTGAGGTCGTTTGAAAAGGAAAAGCTCCATATTAAAGCAGTTTAGCCTTAGATTTTATTGTTTCGAGGTAGGTTATGACTTAGCTTCTTTCGAATTAAGTTGGGTAGTTAATAAATATATAAAGAATGCTATGTGTTGGGAAAATAACTATAGAATTCATATTTCAAGATTATTATTACTGTTGTGTGCTCAAATGAGGGCTTATATTTTGTTTTTGGTTTGTGATATCTGATATTGCGTGTTGCCCTTGTGGGAACTTGTTTGACATCACTGGCCTTATGTGTGCATTTAAATATCTTTATTCTAGTATAATGTTGAGTATTATAGACCTTTGAAATATTTCAAGTTGAGTTTCCTTTCTTTTCATTTCTCATATGGGATAGATTGTGTTTTCATACGAGGCACTCTATTGAGTATTCGATTTGCTGTAAGGATGACTCCCCAACCTCCCCCTCCCCCAAGTTTTGCAGTGAACCTGAACTTATATGACCTCTAACTTTGGATGTGCACAAGTAGGTATTTAAACTTGTATAAAATTGAACAAGTAAACACATGTGTCGTATGTTGCACATAGGACACCATGTAGAACATGAATTTGTCACATAGGATGCCCCATAGGATGCATATGTCTACTTGTTCAACTTTATACAAGTTTAAGGGCCTACTTGTGTACACCCAAAATTGGAGAGCATAGATAAAAGTGAAAGCGAAATTAAAAGACATATTTATTATTACGCCTTAAGAATTGACTTAGTAATTATATTAAAATAAAAACTATAGCAATTTTCTGAATGATCAATATTGATAGTTACATGGTGATTTGTTTGCAGATGTCAAAATAATTACATATAGTCTGAATCAATAAAGATGGATGATCGTATATCAGAACATATAATATTTTTAATATATTTTTCTTTTAGTTGAATCATGTAACTATCCCTATTTCACCTAATACTTTTTTTAAGATGATCCAAAAGGCATAATACATAAATATGCCATTTAACTTGACCTCATTTTTCATCTATACCTTTCAATTTTTGATATGCATATATAAGTAAGCACTAAAATTTGTATAAAGCTTAACAAGTAACCACATGCATCCTACGTTCCTACATGGAAATTCGCATGAACACCACATAAGATGCCACACGGGACACATGTATCTACTTGTTCAACTATATGGTAGTTTAAGTGTCTACTTATGGTTATGCACACTCAAAGTTGTAGGGCAGAGACACTAATAGAGGCCAAGTTATACGGCACATTTATGTTGCACCCGTGTTAGATCCTAAAAAAATACACTTCTTGGAGGATCCAACATGCACCCTTTTGAAAAGTCCAAGCAACATAGCTGCAGACATCCCATATTTTTTGAGCTGCACAGACATGCTAATATCTATCTGCGTAGAAAAGTACTAACTAGTTATTTCATTAGGCTCTTTCAACAATGTTATAGCAGAACTGGAAATCCAAAATGCATGCAATTGCCAGAATTTTTTACTATTTAGCAGTCTAATTATATACGCAGACTGCTGAGATTGAAAGATCACAAAAACAAATACAGTTGATGCCATGGTCAGACTACCAGCCTATGATTACTCTAAAATTCTTCCCAGTAGATGTTCTTGAACCTAATCCACTTTACTCTCGCTACAACTAAACTGTTCTCCAGCTTCAGAAAATCACTTAGATCTGGTATATGAACAAGAATTTTGCTAGTTATTCATGATATGGAATAGGAGTGAAGATATCAGAAATAAGGTGGGAGTGACCTCAGCGGTGGACAAGACGAGGGAGAAGATACTTGAGATAGTTTGGGCATGTGAAGAGGAGATACACAAATGCCGTGAGGAAGTGTGAGAGGTTGGGTGTAATGGGAATCAGGATGAGGTAGAGGTAGGTTTAGCATTTGGGAGAGGTAATTTGACAAACATGGCTCACTTGCAGCTTACCTAGGACATGACCTTAGATAGGAAGATTTTGGAGGTCGAGGATTAGAATAGAAGGTTGGTAGATAGTTTGACTTTGTTTAGTTTCCATATAAGTATTGTGTTTATTACTCTCATACTATCTTGTTCTTTGATTTTGGTATGTCCTTGTCTTTGGTTGTCATATTATTTGTTATTGCTATTGTTCTCTTCTTTTGTTGCTTTCAGTATGGATTCTTCACTATTAGAGGCGGACCACGTTTGAGGTGGGGGTGCACGTGCAACCGCTAACTTTAAAAAAATTTATGTATATGTATATGTAAATGTATATACCTGAATAAGGACCAAGTATTTAATTGTGCACCCTAAAGCACAAATGCTGAGTTGGTCCATTGATCGATTTCTACCCTGATGCTTGAATATTAAAAATCTATAATTTGTAAATCATAAGAGAAACATTTAAACCGAGCTTCTAGCACTGGTGCCCAAGTCTGTAGTTATATGCTAAAGAATGAAATAATGCTTGATGTAGCCTGTGAAGTAGTTCTTATGTATCAATTGTACATCAAGAAAGTAGCAGCTTAGTCATCAGCCATTTTACTCGACTGCAGGGTCAATATAAAATGCTATGTTCAGATTTTTTAACGAAGAATGTTGCATCTCATATTTTCTTTTGTTAGTCAAGAAACTTTTTATCTCAATTTTATTACCATGTTACAGCTAACTGCAGAATGTGAAGTTTTCTGAAAACAGAATGTTCTGTTTGATTTATCCTCTGTTGTTAATCATTTGTAACTGATACTGTCCACGGGCTTCTGTTTTTTTTTTTTTTAGTACGACGTTGGGCTTATTATCTCGAATTTGTAGCTATCCTACTGAGAGATTCACCAGTTCTCAAAGTGTATCATTGAAGATATTGTAGATATGGAAATGTTGAGTTCGAATTGTCTATGTGAAAGGAAAATGAAGGGAACAAATGGAGGAAAAAATGAAGTGAGTTTTCACTTTAAAAAAGTAAAGTTCTCCTACATTGGTAGGACAAAGAAACTTTCTTATACTTATATTGAGAAGGCATAATACAAAAATATGATCTTAAACTTGATACCAAATTATAACTTATAGTGCACATATATTTGAGCGTCGGGCTAAAAATTTGAGATTTGAGTCTTCCAACAGTAAAAAAAAAAAAAAAAGGGTAAAATAACTATTATGCCCTTACTAATTCCTTTTTATATATTTAAATGACTTTTCACTAATATTTTTTCATTATTTTCTGCTCAAAGATGAAAGTATACTAATAATAAATAAAAAAATTATAGTTTTATTAAAACATTATTAAATTAAAGTTATTAAAACATTATTAAATTAACGCTATTAAAACATTATTAAATTAATGTTACTAAAATGTTATTAATAAAACGTTATTAAGGGCGGTAGTAGTAGTATATTAAATTAACGGTATTAATAAAAGGTTGTTAAGGGCATTAATAGTAGTATATTAAATTAAAGTTATTAAAACGTTATTAAGGGCAGTAGTAGTATATTAAATTAACGTTATTAAGATGAAAATTTTATTAAAATATTGTTATTATTATTATTATTATTATTATTATTAATAATAATAATAATAATAATAATAATTAGTCATAGTAGTAGTGATATATTGATAGAAGCACTAGTGGTACGTAATATGTAAAAATAGTATAATAATAATAATAATAATAATAATAATAATAATAATAATAATAATAAGCAAAACGACGTCGTTTTAAGTTCCAGTTCAAAAGTCCTCCCACTCAGCCCTTTTAATGACGTGGCATCGTATGATTGGATTACCAAATTCACGTAGGAGCAAGTGAAACTCACGCATGGAGGTTGCAAAATCGGAGGTCATATTTTTTCAAATTTTGAATAGTTAAAGGTCCTATTTGTGCACTATCAAAGTTTAAGGTCAAAGTTATAATTTGGTGTCAAGTTTAGGGTCATATATATGTATTATGCCTATTGAGAAACATTCCTTTATATGAAAAGTGAGGCAATAAAAAGACATGTCTCGTGTGATTGTTGTTGCTCGCTCGGCTTCAGATGGATAGATTTTAGGACAAAATTTAGTCGAAACATCAAAATAAGTGAAGTATTTAATCCAAAAATCTGATAGAAAATATTTCTCTATTTGTGGATGCAGTCACAACGCACCTCGAAGGGATGTCACCCTTTGAGGTACTGTTTTGGAAGTGCATTGCTTGGAATTTTTTTTTAGGTAATGACACAAAAAATTTAAGTTGAAAAATATCTTCTAAAGGAATAAATTCCTTAAGGATACACTGTGAATTCAGTGGACTTGATTTTATCGTTTCTGTCTTCACCTTACTTTTTTAAAGTTGGTTTTACTATTTTATCAAAAAAATAGTAGAAACTTCATTTTGATAGTTCATACATTATTTGAACTTTAGTTTGAAGTTGTTGGAACTTTTTTATAGTTCTTGAAGTTGTTCTTGAACTTAGTGTTGAAGTTCTTATTATTAAATATACATTTTTATCCAAAAATTAACAATCATAAGGAGTTTATCTTATAATCTTTACTTTTCGGTTTGTGAAGATTAAAACTTTTTAATTTTCTACTTTGTTTGAACTTAATAGTGATTTAAAGATATAAAAATTTCATCACGAGTTAAAGTTCATTCGGTTGATGATTAGGAAAACATAAAAGCTTCATTGTTAAACTAGAAATAAGTTGTTTAAAGTTTTAAACTTTATAGTTTGTCTTCTGACATACTAAATTGGTTGTCTCATTGTGATAGCAAAAATGACTATTGAAAATCAAGTTAATGATGGAATGACAAATGTCGTAGCAATAAATATTGCTACTTCAAGCTGTTCGAATGTTGCTACCGCCATGGCACCGATGAAAAACTCAAAAAAAAAAAAATTTATTGTGGATTTTAAAAGATGTTGGTGCTAGTACACACGCAAGTGTACGTGGTCACCCAAGTAGTAAAGTGACCTTTAAAAGCAAAGTATCGATCCCATAGGGACTTGTGCTCAGCAACGATCTAATTCATGTCTTACTACACATATAAACAAATGCTAGAATATCTAATAATGTTAGAGAATTGAAAATTAAAGTAAACATAAATAATATGATAATAATAAAGTGTTGGAGACAATTATGGGGAAGAATCCAAGGTCAAGGAACTACGAATAATACTACTTAGTCATACAATCTTGTCGGTTTAGTTAATTATCTTGGTTGTTGATGCTCGAGGTTGATAACATAATTAGGAAATGGTCATCCCCTAATCGTCTATCTAACTTAGCCCCACAACTACATCGTTGAATAAAAATGTGGGAACTAAGTTAAAAACATTTATATTTCATCCCTTATATGAAGCAATGGGGCGAATTAGGTTTATTCCTATCCTAAATGCAAATCTTAACTTTAATCCCTCTCCGTTTAAGATCTCACTCCAATATCCCTCGTTCTAGTCTATTGTTTATCCTTCCAAGCTCACAATAGAAATATAGGTTTATCCTATAGGTCACGAATCCGTAGAATAATGCATACAAGGATGTTTGAACGACCAAACATGATAATAACATAAACCAACTCAATAATAAGTTTAAGTATTCATGTTCTTGGCCTCAACTATAGAAGAGGGTATTTAGCCACTCATGGAATTACAACGAATCACAATAATGAAATTCATGTATATAATCTAAAAGTAAAAGTAAACTAAAGGAAAGGATTAAAACCCTAAGAGAAGCATCCTCAAGTGTATTCCAAGCTCCATAAGTCGCCCACGGTCTGTACAATAACATAAGAGTATCCTATTTATAGTTGAAATCGAAAGACCATTTTGATCTCAAGGGCATGCAACTCTAATAAATTGACGTGATATGGGTGTGGCACATCCTTATCTCAGAGGCTAGAGGACGTGGCACTCCCTAGTGCTCAGAATTTTGATATTTTGTTCATGTTTGCTCCATCGATTTGACTTTGAGTTTCTCACTTTGTGGGTGCTTTTCTACCATCGTTAGACCTTTTTTTTGCTCCCAAATATCAACTTTAACATCCCACACGGCTTCCTATAACATCAAACACCATAAACTAGTGCTTAAACACAATAGAATTCATCAAGATAAACTAGAACAATACCCTAGCTCAAGCTAGTAGCACTTGTTTCCTCGTCTAAACTCTAAGTAATCGTTTTTATTTCAAACTTATTTTGAAAACACACCATGAACATTAAAAACAAGTACCTTAACACTTAGATGCTCAATTATCTGAATATCAACTCATTATGCACACAAAAAGTCCTCAAAACTAGGCTAAATACGTAGAGATCATGGCACTTAGGTGCATAAATCCACCTAAGATCACCACCCCACACTTAGAGCTTTGTTCGTCCTTGGATAACTCTTTACATTAAGAAACATATAAGGAAGACTCCATATTAATATTAAAAGTAAGACACTCAAGATAAAGCTATGATGACTACATGAATTGCAAGTTCCATACCAAGCATGCCTTATTATAATTCAAATTCATGAACACTACCTCGAAACACCCTAACCTTAAGAATTGACTCAAATAAGTTGGCACACTCATGCATAGTACTTTAATCAAAGAGATCATACAAATCACCTAACAATCATCAAATATTTATCTTCACCATAAGAGATTTACCCATATTCACTCACAGATATGAAATTTATCACAAGAATGAGTATAAGAACAAAATTCTGCTTACTCTCACAAAGAATTCACATGCTACATAAGATGAACTTTAGGATTTCCCTAAGTGTTATACTCCGCTAATATAAGAATGTTCAGGCTCAAGATCAAATAGAACTCTAAGGGTTGTAATGTAGGATAAGTGATGGACAGGATCTATTCTGGCCAGCAATAGTGACTATCTTCCCTAAGTGCTTTAATACATCACCTTATACACTGAACTCTTTTCTAACTAACCAAACTTTCTTGTCTCTACCTTCACACATCTCTTTTGTTTTGCCCTATATCTTTAGGCTAGTTCACATGTATTGAGGATGGAGTATCTTCTATCAACACATGATTCAATTTTGATCAGTTTTTCTCTTTTTTTATTACATCATTCCCAACCACAATACATTAACTTTTTCAACACCAATAGCTCCTACTTTGGGGCTTTATTTCACCTTTTTCATTATTCAATTTTACTTTCCTTAACCATATTAATTTTTCAACTAAAGATCTTAGGAGCTTTGGATCAAACTATGGTAATAAAAAAAAAGAGAATATGATCCATGTGAGGCTACCAAATAATAGGCTAAAGGCTCAGTAGATCTAACTAAGATTATGCAACAAGGGTAGATAAAAGGGGGTCTGAACATGGCTATCAAAGAAATGACTATACCATCTCCCGAATCTAACATTCTTTATTTCACTTTGCACACACTAGACAAGTTCTAAACATTAATATGTAATAAGAAATACAACAAAAACCTCATATCATATATGGTACATGGTCAAATCAAGTAGAATTATTATAGACTCTAAACCAAACAATAACATGAATTCACAATTAAGCCAACATCACACAAGAGTCATAAAAATGAGCCTAGGTGTCTCAAAAGTAGTAATTCAGTCATTCAATACGCTTTTTACATTTCTAAACCACACACATCATGTAATCATACATAACACATAACAAGAATATCTCACTTATTTCTAACACAAAAATTTTAAAATTTACTCCTAAAACTAAAAAATGGGATATTGGGTCAAAAAGCACTCCCTCGTAAAAGAATCGAAAAGAAAAATCAAGGGGTGGGTGAAGTGTGCCCCTACCAAACTAACACCAACAAAAACTAGAAACAAACAAAGAGAAAATCTTTATACATTTTTTTCAAAAAACTAACAAAACAAATGAAAAAAAATCCCATAGAAGCACTTCACCAAGATTCCCCACTCCACACTTAAAAACACACTTTATCCCTAAAGTGTAATTCAAAAGCAAGGATAAAAATACTCTCTGAGGCCTCTAGGCCTAGCTAGTAGCATCTTAATAATCAATAAGGTCTGGGGAACCCCCACCCAATCTTTCCCATGCTCTTAGGCTTCCGGTACTCAGACTTTCCTTCCGCCTATGACTCAACAAAACAAAAAAAAACAAAAAATAAAGAAATTATGAAAATAAAATGTCTACCTTAACTTTGGTTGCCTACCAAGTAGCACCCGATTTAGTGTCATGACATGACCCACATCACTATGTCTCACCCATATTCCCTCAACCTTTTTCTCCTACTTAGAGGCCATCTTCTCACTCCTTTCTTACCTCTTGAGTGTGTACTCTCAAGGTCTGCATCTTTTTCAATACTAGTCTTCTCAGGTTTTTCAACTTTAGGCTTGAATAATGGCTTGGCTAACTCTATGAGATAGTTTGAAGAGATAATTGGTGGCTTATAGTCCACCACCCTATACTTATCTAATTCCATAGTCATAATCATGTACAAATCCTTATAATGCGATGGTGTATTGAGTGGTTTGTATCCTTTGAAGACCACCTTTTCATCTTTCAACCTTATTTTGAGAGCGCCCTCTCTAATATCAATCAATACTCTGCCATCGCTAAGAATGGACGTTCCAATATAATTGGTACCTAGTAGTCTATATTATAATCAAGAACAATATAGTCAATAGGAATAATAAACTTACCAACCTTAATGAGGAGGTCTTTAATAATCCCTATGGGATGCACTTTGATTCTATCCACCATTTGGAACACCACAGAGCATGACCTTAACTTTCCCAAACTAAGAGTATTGAACACTAATAGTGGTATCAAGTTTATACTTTCCCCCCAAGTTACTCAAAGAATTTCCTATATCATTATCACCAATTTATATGAGGAGGGTGAAACTCCGTAGGTCTTTCAGCTTCTTGGGCATCTTCCTTATCATAACCAAACTACACTTCTTAATAAGTTCAACTGTCTCAATATCATTCAACTTTGTGTTATTGGTCACCCACATCCTTCAAGTACTTAACATACTTAGGCTTACCCTTCAAAACATCTAACAATGGGAGGTTAATATGAAGTTCTCTGAATGTGTTAAAGAACTTCTTAAAACATACATCCTTTTTAGCCTTTTTGAGGGGATGGTGGTGGTGCTCTTTTAGGTACATGCTCAACAGCCATCGTTTTTGGATACTCATACTTTCCCAAATTCTTATCCTTCTTAGCTCGAACCTGCTTCTGCTCTACACTCTTTGGGACTAACTCTGCCTTTACCTCTTGATTTTTCTTTAGAGGCCTGTCAATAAGATCTCTACCACTCCTTAAGGTGATTACCATAACCTGGTTCAGGTTCTTCATATCACTAAGCAACCCCTCTAGAGGTCTGGTAATCTACGCCTGAGCTAATTGCCCCAACCATATCTCTAAATTCTTCTAAGTAAGTTGTTGATTTCTTATCTCAAAAACCATTTGTTTTTTATTGGCCAGGATCTTCTTCAATGTCCCTTTAATATATGTTGTATTGCTGCTAAAACTACTGAGTCTGATTATTGCCCCATAAATAGTTGGGTTGTCTCTGCCACTTGTGGTATTAGGCATTACCATAAGTTCTCTTATGTGTATTTCCCACAAAATTTACCGACTTTGAATTTTCTCCACACAAGTTTGTAGAGTGACCACTAATGCCACAAATCTTACACTAAGATGGTGTCAACTGAACTATATTTACCTGAGCCTGGGTTGGTTCACACCAAACTTATAGAACTATATCATCATGTGATTTTGAAGAGCTGACAATTGGGCGTTCAAAGCTATGACACTATCAACCTCGATCATACCTACTGGCTTTTCACTGCACTTCTAGAGAGATCACCATGCCAATCAATATTACCTTTGCGTAATCTAGATCATCAAGGTATACAACTCATTATAAGTTTATGTCACATCTCAAATCCTATTGGGGCAGACAAGCACCCGTAGCCGTAAAGGCCCAAGAGAACAAATTCATAACCTTGTACTTTCCATGCATGTAAATATGACAACTAAAGGTTTTGATAAACATGATATTATGTATCAATGAGAATAGTTACATATGCAATCACAAACTGATATATACAATACTTGGTTGTTGGGGCCACCATGTCAAAAGACAAGACACTACCATAACATTACATTAGTCTACAAAGCATCTTAAAGATACATAGACTTAGTTAGTGTCGGGACAAAACCCCTTCCTGTTTTTGACCTACTGCACAATACCAAAATATTAGAATAGACTCGAAAAGCCCTGAAGTAATCTGGAGCTCACCAATAGCAGCTGGATATCCTGGGCTCCCATTGAGGAAGCGCGTTTACCGAAGCACCTGTGCCTGTAGCATGAAATATAGGTCCCCCATAAGGGAAGTCAGTACGAAAATATGTACTGAGTGTGTAAGGAAGAAGAGTAACAATGCATGATACAAAGGCTCAACAAAAATCAGATACAAGTGTATAAGTAGTACTAGTAGACCACTTTTATATATACTAGTGGGACTACGTACATTACGTTCCTTTCTTCATTTTTACCTTTCTTACTTCATAATATTTGTAAGACATTTATAATGCAAATGACCAGTTGATCAATGGTAAATAGATAAACTAGGATCGGCCCATGCTAGGCATACCCCCTGAGCTGCCACCTACATATAAAGATTGGAGTCGGCCCATGCTAGGCTTATGCCCCTGAGCTGCCACCCATATATAAAGGTATCGATATCGGCCCATGCTAGGCTTATGCCCCTGAGCAGCCACTCATTTATAGATTTGCGTTATTTAGTTTATTTAGCCTTTGAGATTGCTACTTTGGTAGTCACAACATTATGGTACCTTGAAATAATAATCTGCCACTAAGAGACATGTAAATGGGCACTTAATACAACAACAATGAGGTAGGGAGCTGTTGGCACACAAATGAAGTATTTAGGAGCTGAAAATAACACATGGGTCTTAATTGAGTAAACGGAGAACTTCTAAAATTTTCAAATAAAGATAGGTGTTCAGGTTTAATAATAGAGTTAATACATAAAAATGACCCTAAACTTGACATCAAATTATAACTTTGACCTTAAACTTTGACAGTGCACAAATATGACCTTTAACTATTCAACACTGCACAAATATGACCTCCAATTCTATGTGGCAAAACGCGTGTTCAACACGCAAAACTGAGTGTGTTCAGCTTAAAATCTAAGGGCATAATACATAAATATGACCTTAAACTTTGACAGTGCATAAATATGACCTTTAACTATTCAAAACTACACAAATATGACCTTTAATGACTCTTCACTATTATTTTTTCATTATTTTCGACTCAAAGATGAAAATGGCATCTAATTTCTTTTGTCATTGTGGAAAAAGAGAAATATTGAAGATTTATTAATTAGGCAGGTCAGCCTCATATGAAAAAATCGAGCGGGTATGTATATATATATTATAAAGTAGAGGATGAATTTAAGTTATATAATATATCTAAATATTATTTATTTATATATTAAATTAAAAATGAAACTATACTAATAATAAAACAATTATAGTTTTAATAAAACGTTATTAAATTAATGTTATTAAGGATAGTAGTAGTAGTATATTAAATTAACATCATCAAATTAACGTAATTAAAATGTTATTAAATTAACGTTATTACAACATTATTAAATTAACGAGGGACGGACCTACGTGGTTGCCATGGGGTTCACCCGAACTCCCTTGGTAAAAAAATTATGTTGTATATAAATAAGATAGAAAATGTATATGTTGAACCACATGAAACAAGACACTTAGATAGCCCAGTGGTGTTATTTGCTCTTATTGGGCGCTTCCTTCGGCCTACTGTGCGGGTTCGGTCCCTGTTAATGGCTATTTTTTTTAATTAAAAAAAAAGCTAGTTGCACCTGCTATAGAAATAAATAAGATAATAATAATAATAATAATAATTTTTAAAATAAAAAAAATTATAATAATAATAATAATAATGCAATAATAATAATAATAATACTAAAAACGACGTCATTTTAACACAAAAAACAAACTATTCAAAACTGCACAAATATGACCTCTTTCCAAGTCAGCCCTTTTAACGACGTGGCACCGTGTGATTGGATTACCTTTCTACGTAGGCGCGAGTGAGACTGATGCATGGAGTTGTAAAATTAGAGGTCATATTTATTCAGGTTTTGAATAGTTAAAGGTCCTATTTGTGCACTATCAAAGTTTAAGGTCAAAGTTATAATTTAATGTCAAGTTTAGGGTCATTTTTATGTATTAACTCTTAATAATAAGCATGTGTTGAGGTGTTTTGACATGGTAGAGAGTGGGAACAAGGTCATTGGTTTCATGGAATATAATACACTGCTATTATGTGTCACTTGTTATAGGATAACCTTGGAAACTTACTAGATGGAACAAATGTTCGATTTTATGCCAAAGAGTACAAAATAGAGTATGCCTTACATACCTGGTTGTACAACTCCAATACCAGCCCAACTCGACTTCCCCCCCTTTTCTATTACTTATCTATAATTAAATATATGGCAAACTAATATTAGCAACCAACCGTCACATTTTGGCTATTCAACTTCACCAAACTAGTGGACGGGAAGTAAGCGCTTAATTTATCAATAAAGGGTGTCACTTTAACCCTCTTGTACTCCGATTACATCCACATACCATACATATTCATATAATATCCCCGACATAACTTTGGATTCATTACACTTTCCAACCAACACATAAAATGAAAAGAGCAATTGACATACACAATCATTAATTCGGTGGTGTATCACTACACCCATCTTCTATAATTCAATACAAAATAATCACACCTTTACCCAATAGAAACCGGGAAGCCCCCAACGCAAACAAACAAAACAGTCCGCAAAGAACACCCCAATCATCCTTTAATAACAACCAAATATGTGCAATCTTTTACCAACACATGTATATGGAAAAAGGACAAAAGTAGACAACAACCATACCTTGATTTCCTTGGTAGTTTAGTCTCTTAATGTGTATCTCTTAAATAGATTAATACCTTCACACATACATCAAAAGAGAAAAAAGAAACCCCTTAATAACTAAGAACAATGGACAGCCCAAACTTATAGAGAGGGTGTCCGGAAATTAATCTTGAAGAACACATAGTTTCCTTAGTACAAACTCATGAATTGTTCACTTACTTTTAGATTGGAAGGAATTTTAATCCTAAGAACCCTTGTTAAATTATAGGGTTGCTTCATAGCCAAGAGAGAGCAAGAGAGAAAAACCTAAAAACCTAGAATTTTTTTGTCTAAGTTAAAAATGAGCAAAATTTGTTGATTTCAATCCATATAAAGGAGCTGCTCTTTGGCCAAATTTATTGACCCTTTTTGGCCTATATTTTATCAAGTAAATGATGTATCTACTTTTCCAATATATTGAACTTTTTTGGATCCAAAGTTATTGGTCCTTAGCTACCCATTTTTCCTCCTTTTCTTTTCTTTAACTTGGGCCTTGGCAGATTTGAGTATTGGGCCCTTTTCTCCATTTTCTTTATCTTTTACTTAATTTTGGGCTCAAATTAGTACGTTAATATAAGCAAAAATCTGGTCCATAGCTATGGGTTCATTAATTTGGTCCAAATAGCTCAAGTAGGTGACTCACCTACTAGCTTAATTAAGTTAAGCAAGCACCTCAATATTTTGTTCCATTTTCAGCTTCTAATCCCTTTAATCTAAATTTCAACTTATACACACTTCGTCACTTTAAACTTCAGATTCAAATACTAATGATCCCAAGTTTAAATAGTTGTATCGATGTTAACTTGGTCGCATCACATTAAACTATATGGGCAACATCTATAATTCTATCTTTGCCTTTAATACTTGCATAACAAATCTCATCTGTTACCTATACCACAAGGCTATCCCAAGTTCTATATAATTAGAACAAGTACAAGAAAAATCTGAGATGTTACATCCTTCCCACCTTAGAGACATTTATCCTCGAATGTTAGCATAACTGTTCAACCAACACAAGTTCAAGCCTAAGTTTAATATCCATATTATCACATAGTACCTATATATTACACTTACTTGTTATTTCTCCAATTCAGTATCTTGGACTTTTTCTTCATATTTGAGTAAATGGGGATACTTGGATTCCATCGCTTCTTCAGCTTCCCATGTTATCTCTTCTACTTGTTGGTTTCTCCAAAGCACTTTTACCGAAGCTATTTCTTTATTCCTTAAATTCTTAACTTATCGGTCTAGGATAGCAATAGGTATTTCTTCATAGGTGAGATATTCTATAACTTGTACATCTTCAGTAGGAGTAATATGAGATGGATCTCCCATACACTTTCGAAGCATTAAGATGTGAAATACTGGATGGACTGTTGAGAGCTCTTAGGGTAGCTCTAATTCATAAGCGACTTGGACAAACCTCCGAGTAACCTTGTATGGGCCTATATAACGTGGACTTAGTTTTCCTTTCTTACCAAATCTCATAACCCCATTCATTGGTGACACCTTCAAGAATTCCCAATCACCTATAGCAAACTCTGGCCCACTGCTTCTAACATTTGCATATGACTTGTGTCGACTTTGGGCTATTTATAGCCGTCGTTGGATCACTTTAACCTTTTCCATAGCTTGATGAATAAGATCTGGCCCGAACAAGGTAGTGTCACCCACTTCAAACCATCCAATTGGTGATCTACACTTTCTTCCGTACAAAGCTTCATATGGTGCTATTTTGATACTTGAATGATAGCTATTGTTGTAAGAGAACTTGATGAGAGGTAAATGATCATCCCAACTACCTTTAAAGTCCAATGCACAAGCTTACAGCATATCTTCAAGTGTTTGAATGGTACGTTCTTCTTGTCCATCAGTTTGAGGGTGAAAAGTTGTACTTAGATTCACTTGTGTTCCCAAATTTCTCTGAAAGACTTTCAAAAATTTGCAGTAAATTGAGCTCCTCAATCTGATATAATAGAGGAACTCCATACAGTCGAAATATCTCTTTAATATATAATTTGGCATATTTTTCAACTGTGTAAGTGGTCTTAACCAGTAGAAAGTATGCTGATTTGGTAGGCCTATCAACGATCACCCATATGGAATCAAACCTTAGAGATATACGAGGCAAACCAGTGATGAAATCCACGTTGATTATGTCCCACTTTTAGATTGGAAGATCTATACATTGCATATAATCCCTGGGATTTTGGTGCTCTACTTTAACTCTTTGACAATTTGGACATTCGGCTACAAATTTTGCAATGTTCTTCTTTATGTCATCCCACTAATACATTCCTTTCAAATCATGATACATTTTAGTTGACCCTGGATGGATGGAATACCTTGAATGATGTGCCTCTATCATAATACTCTTTCTTAGCTCATCTAGATTTGGCACACACAATCTATTTTGGCACCGAAGTACACCCTCTTGCGTAAGCTCAAATGCCCTTGTCATACCACATTGTACATTTTTCTTAAGCTATAATAGAATGGGATCTGCATATTTCTTCTCTTTTACTTTAGCTACTAGTGAAGATTCTGCCACATTATGCATAATAAGCCCCTCATCTGGAGTTTCAAGAAGGCGAACCCCCAAATTGGCTAGTTATTGTAGATCCTTAGTCATCCCTTGTCTTTCTATAGATGGCGCCATAGCCTTATGACTTAATGCATCTGCTACTATATTTGCTTTTCTCGGGTGATACAAGATATCAATATCATAATCTTTTAATAGCTCAAGCCATCTTCGTTGCCTTAAATTTAGGTCCTTTTGATTAAAGATGTATTGCAAACTCTTGTGATCAGTATATATGTCAACATGAATCCCATACAAGTAGTGATGCCATATCTTTAAGGCAAATATAGCCGCTGCTAGCTCCAGATCATGCGTTGGATAGTTTTTATCATGTGGCCACAATTGTCTTGAGGAATACGCTATGATTTTACCATGCTGCATCAATACACATCCTAAGCCAATTCTTGAAGCATCACAATACACTATATACCTTTCTGTGCCTTCAGGAAGTACCAATATGGGTATAGAAGTCAATTTATTCTTTAGATCCTGGAACTTCTTTCACATGCGTCATTCCATTGAAACTTGGATGCTTCGTGTGTTAGCTTTATTAAAGGTGCAGAAATTGAAGAAAATCCTTTAACAAACCTTCTATAATAACCTACCAACCCAAGGAAACTACGAACCTCTATAGGCATTATAGGTCTTGGATAGGTCTTCACGGCTTCTATTTTTTGAGTATCAACCCTTATTCCTTCATCAGATACAATATGACCTAAGAATGCCAAAGATTTTAGCCAAAACTCACATTTGGAGAACTTTGCATATAGCATACGATCACGAAGAATCTGCAACACCTGTCGTAAGTGATTGGCATGATCCTTATTTGATCTTGAATAAACCTGAATATCATTTATAGAAACTATCACAAACATATCCAAAAATGGATTGAACACCCTATTCATCAAATCCATAAAAGCTGCAGGTACATTAGTTAGCCTAAAGGACATGACTAGGAACTCGTAATAACCGTACCATGTTCAAAAAGATGTCTTGGGTATGTCCTTCTCTTTGACCCTCATTTAGTGGTAACCAAGCCTTAAATCAATCTTTGAAAACCACTTGGCTCCTTGCAACTGATCAAATAAGTCATTAATTCTCGGAAGGGGATATTTATTCTTAATAGTCACCTTGTTCAATTGCCTATAGTCAATACACATTATTAATGAGCCATCTTTCTTATGCACAAACAACAATGGTATGCCCCAAGGGGACACACTAGGCCTTATGAATCCTTTTTCTAGCAAGTCTTTAAATTACTCTTTCAACTCCCATAATTCTGCCGGGGCCATTTTATATGGAGGAATTGAAATTGGTTGAGTACCTAGAATCACATCAATACCAAACTCTACTTCTTGTTCTGGAGGTAAACCCGGAAGATCTTCAGAAAATACATCAGGAAATTTATTTACCACTGGATTGTTTGAAGAGTTGGTGTCTCCGCATTTGTATCCTTCACTCTAACTAAATGACATATGTAACCCTTGGAAATAATCTTTTTCGCCTTAAAATAAGAAATAAATTTACCTCTTGGCGCACCAATATTACCTCTCCATTCAAGGACCACCTCTCTTGGAAAATAGAAGTACACCCTCTTAGTTCGGCAATCTACTGTGGTATAATAAAAAGCCAACCAATCCATACCCATTATAGCATCAAAATCTATCATTTCTAAATCAACCAGGTCAACCATTGTATCGTAACCTCAAATAGTTATTATACAATTTTGATACACTCTCTTAGCTATAACAAATTCACCAAGCGGCGTAGATACTTCAAGTGGCTTAACTAGCAATTCTGGTGTTCTTTTAAACTTTCCAGCGACCAATGAAGTGACATGATAATGTAGAACCTGGATCAACTAATGCATATACATCATGTGAAAAGACGGGCAATATAACTATAACCACATCTGGAGAAGCCTCTAAATTTTGTCGATCCGCTAAAACATATGTATGATTCTGAACTCCACTAGAGCTAGCTGCTCCTTTAGCACCTCTACCATGACCCATAGGCTGTACATCTCTACCGGAATAAGGCATCGATGATGATGATGCAATGGCTGATCCAGTAGGTTTTGCCATACCACCTATGCCCCTTTGAGGGCATTCTCTCATCATATGTCCTGACGTACCACACCAAAAACAAGAATTTATCCCAAACTAACATGCACCTAAATGAATCTTTCCACATTGTTTACATGGCTATCGAGGAGGCCTTAATTAGTTCATACTCCCTTGCTCTTGATACCCCGCTGTTTGTAAACTCTAACTCTCACTTCTTTGCCCAAACTGGTTGCCTTTAGATCCTTGAATCTGTGGTAGAGCACTAGATGCCGAGTAAGAAAATAATGACCTAGGTGGTCTATTAGAAAACTGAGGAATAAACTCTCCTTGGGATGCCATGAACCACCCCGTAGATCTGGCCCTCTTGGAATATCCTCTTTCCAATTCTTGTGTTCTTCTCCTTTGCCTTTGATCCTCCATTTTTTGTGCAAAAAACTTGTATCCTTGCTATGTCCATGTCTTTGCTCAAAGCAGCAATAGTAAAATATCTAACCAAATATGGATCCAATCTATCCATATATCGATGAACTCTATCATTTATAGTAGCTATAATATTAGGAGCATACCTAGACAAGGAGTCAAACCAGAGGCTGTACTCCCTTACACTCATATTCCCCTGGTGAAGATTCAAGAACTGATCTACACGAGCCTTTTGAATCTCGAATGGAAGGTACTGATCAAGACATGCCTCGTTGAACTCTTTCCAAGTTACTGAAAGTGCATCAATACCCCTAGATCGTTTCCAGCCTTCATACTAAAATATAAACTCCCCTTTGAATCTATATTCTGCTAGCTCAACTATCTCTTTACTTGATACATGTATGATCTCTAGAGCCCTTTGGATTTGATCAATAAGGTCCTGTAGGTCTTCATTAAGATCTGATTCAGTGAACATGGGAGGATCCAATTTAAGAAAATCCTGCATTCATAGGCTAGCTTCCCTCTTTGTACCACTAGAACCTATGGTTGGAATGGCTTGTCCTTAAGCTTATCTACCAACTATACAAGACAATAATTACACCACATTTCTTAAATCTTGGTCTATAGAATCGGTAGGTGGTTCTGAGGATACGGTTCTTCTCCTTCTTAGATCTTCTAGAGATGGAGGTGTATAAGAAGTTTGGGACACAAAATCAGCTTGAGACTCACTTTGATTAGCTTTTCTAGGTGGTGATTTGCTAGTCCCTTCCTCGGAAGCCACGTCTATTCGCTTACCTGTATTCTTACTCCTTCTAGTAACCAACATATTTACTATAATAAGAGGAAAAAATAGGTCCAATGGTTAAATATGGATTTACCTACAACATGGGCTCTACTGCACGATCTAAGATATGAGGAAAAAGAGACAACCCCTAAATATCCCATAGCCTCCTGTTTATAGATGTGGTGCACAACATATTGTCCGACTTTGTTGACCCTTTTTGGCCTATATTTTATCAAGTAAATGATGTATCTACTTGCCCAATATATTGGGATTTTATGGATCCAAAGTTATTGGGCCTTAGCTACCCATTTTTTCTCCTTTTCTTTTCTTTAACTTGGGCCTTGACAGATTTGAGTATTGGGCCCTTTTCTCCATTTTCTTTCTCTTTTACTTAATTTTGGGCTCAAATGAGTACATTAATATAAGCCCAAATCTGTCTATAGATATGGGTAAATTAATTTGGTCCAAATAGCTCAAGTAGGTGACTCACCTACTAGCTTAATTAAGTTAAGCAAGCATCTCAATATTTTGTTCCATTTTCAGCTTCTAATCCCTTTAATCAACTTTCAACTTATACACACTTGGTCACTTTAAACGTCAGATTCAAATACTAATGATCCCAAGTTTAAATAGTTGTATCAACGTTAACTTGGTCGCATCATATTAAACTGTACGGGCAGCATCTATAATTCTATCTACGCCTTTAATACTTGCATAACAAATATCATCCGTTACCTATACCACAAGGCTATACCAAGTTCTATATAATGAGAAAAAGTACAAGCAAAATACAGGATGTTACAGTTTTCTCCAACGCTTGACCACCTACAACTGAATCTAACAAAATCTTTGTGTTATGGTCAAGAGCTTTCACAAAAGTATAATCTAATACCTCATTGGTCTATTGGTGATATGGGCTGTCCCTGAGAAGAGATTCGAACCTCTCTCATGCATGATATAAGTTCTCATTCAACTTATACTTAAAACTCAAAATTTCACTGCATAACCTTCCAGTCTTGACGAATGGGAAAAAGCAAATGAGGAATTTCTTGGACAGATCATCCCATGTAGTGATGGAATTTGAAAGTTATACCTTCAACCATTAATTTGCTTCCCCCATAAGTAAGAAGGGGAAGAGCCTCAGCCTTACATAGTCCACAGAGACTCTCATAGGAATGAAGGTGTCACTGATCTCCTAGAAATTCTGCAAATAGACTTATGGATATTCATGTGACAAACCAGTGAACTATTGATCAGTGTTGTGAAATAGTTGCACTATATTTTATTTCAGCAAATATATCTCTAGGTTTCGGACTGTGGATGGCAAAGGCAACATTATTTACAAGTGGGATTGTCACTTTGCGAATTTTCCTGTGGGCTAGTGGATCTTCAACTATGTAGGAATAGCTTCCTCTTGTAGAATCTATGATATCCGATAGAGAAGTACTGATTTTCTCTTCAACTAATGTAAGCATAGGTCAGGTTTAGGATATGGGTCAACTAAATTGCTTGCTAGCTTGCTTACATTTCAAAATGGTACCTACAAATTCAGAAGCTAAGATCAAATTGTTAGTTCATACTAAACCAAAAAGCAAAACTAAATGTAAAACTAATGCCAATTTCAAGTCCTCAGCAACTACACCAAAAATTTATTGCGTCCTAGCGCACACGCAAGTGTACGTGGTCACTCACATAGAAAAGTTGCCTTTAAAATCCAAGTATTAATCCCATATGGACTTGTGCTGAGCAATGATCTAATTCTAGTCTTACTATGTGGATTAAACAAATGCTAGAGTAACTAATAAAATTTGAGAATGGGAAATCAAAGTATACATAAATAATATGATAATAATAAAGTATTGTATACAATAATAGGGAAGAATCCAAGGTCAAGGAACTATGAACAATAGTATTTAGTCATACAGTCTTGTCGGTTTAGTTAATTATCTTAATTGTTGATGCACGAGGTTGACAACATAATTAGGTAATGGTCATTCTTTAATCGTCTATCTAACTTATCCCCACAACTATTTCGTTGAGCGGAAATATGAGAACTAAGTTAAACGCATTTATATTTCATCCCGTATATGAAACAAGTAGGGTAAATTAGGTTTATTCCTATCCTAAATGAAAATATTAACTTCAATCCCTCTCTGTTTAAGATCCCACTCCATATATCCCACGTTCTAATCTATTGTTTCTACTTTCGGTCTTACAATAGAAATATAGGTTTATCTAATGGGTCGTGAATCTGTATAATAATAAATACGAGGATATATGAACAACTAAACATGATAATAACATAAACCAACTCACCTATAAGCTTAAGTATTCATGTTCTTGGCCTCAACCCTAGAAAAGAGTGTTTAGCCACTCATGGAATTACAACGAATCACAATAATGAAAGTAAACTAAAAAAAAAAGGATTATAACCCTAAGAGAATCCTTCTCAAGTGTATTCCAAGCCCTAAAAGTCATCCAAGGTCTTTATAATAACATAAGAATGCCATATTTATAGTTGGAACTAAGAGCTCATTTTGATCTCAAGGGCGTGCCACACTAATGAATTAGCACAATAAGGGCGTAGCACACTTTTATCGCAGATGCTCATTGGAATCTACAATTTTGGTTTGTTTCCAATGGTGTGGCATTCCCTTATCTCAGTGCTAGTGGGCGTGGCACGCCTTAGTGCTCAAAGTTTCTAAATTTTGTTCACGTTTGCTCCATTAATTTGGCTTTGAGTTCCTCAATTTGTGGATACTTTTCCATCCTCATTAGAAATTGTTTTGATACCAAATTTCAATATTAACATATTAAATAGCCTCCTATAAGATCAAACACCATGAATTAATGATTACACACCATAGAATTCACCAAGTTAAACTAGAACAACACCAAGCTCAAGCTAGTAACACTAGTTTCCTCGTCTAAAGTCTAAGTGATCATTTTCATTCCAAACTTATTTTGAACACACCTTTAACATTATAAACATATACTTTAACACTTACATATCCAATTATCTGAATAGCAACTCATTACACAGACAAGACGTCCTTAAAACTAGACTAAATACATAGAGATTATGACCCATAGGTGCATAAATCCACCTAAGGTTAGCTGATAACAAAAGATGTTCTTTTGTTGACCACATTAAATCTATAAAGATTCATAGCAGATAGCATTCCAAATTATCAAAAGAAATACCAAAAAAGGAATGTTTTATAGTAACAAAATCTTGGAAGCACTCTAATTTCTTGTATAAGAACTATAAATTGAGTGGCCTACAAGATGATCTATATAATGTATAGAGAAATATGAAGCTCTAGAAAGAACTATGGGATGCTTTGGGAAAAAAAATACTAAATAGAGGATGCATGGATGAAGAAATTTATGATTGCAAGATTTCTAGACTTTATGATGGTGGACAGTAAAACTGTCATCACCTAAGTTCAAGAACTACAAGTTATCATTCAAGATCTCCTAGAAAAAGGTATACATATAGTAAATATATTTATTGAACATATTAATTTTGTTCTTAATAATAACATAACCATTGATGTGGATTTGGTTATGAATGAAGCTTTACAAGTAGCTGTTATAATTGAGAAGTTACTGCTTTTGTGGAAAGACTTGAAAAATAACTTGAAGCACAAGCAAAAGGAGATGTTTGTTGAAGACCTCATTATGAGGTTACAAATTAAATAGGACAACAAAGAATCCAAAAAAAATTGGTTTAGAGAGAATTCTACAATAAGTGGAGTGAATATTGTGGAGAATGAACCCAATAAATCAAAGAAATAAGAGAAACTGTTAAGACAACAAAGCAATCCTTCTAAGAAGAAATTCAAAAGAAATTTCTTTAATTATGGAAAAGTTGGCCACAAGTTGATCGATTGTCGGGCTCCCAAAAAGAGCAATAAAATGGACCAAGGACAACAACAACAACAACAACAAACCCAGTTTATTCCCACAAAGTAGGGTTTGTGGGAGGGGGGTAAGATGTACGCAGTCCATACCGCTACCTCCGAAGAAGTAGAGAGGTTGTTTTCGATAGACCCCCGGCTCAAGAAAAAAATGGATCAAGGAAACATGGCTAAATTCAAAAATATTGTGGATGATTTATGCTATGCTTTTGGATTACAACATATTTGAAATCCTAGAGAGTGGTGGATTGATTCAGGTGCCACCTGTCATGTATGTTCCAAGAAGGAATTATTTGCATCATATGCTCCGCTCAAGTTGATGAGAAGATATTCATGGCTAACTCCACTCAGCAAAAGTTAAAAGAACAGATAAGATTTGCTTGAAAATGACATCAGGTAAGGTGCTGCCACTCAACAGTGTCCGTCATATTCCAAAGTTACGAAAGAACTTAGTTTTTACTTCATTTATGACTAAGAATGGATTCAAATATGTATTTATTTCTAACAAAGTTGTAATTAGTAAAGGATAAATGTACGTAGGTAAAGGTTGTGTTACCGAGGGCCTTTTTAACATCAATATAATGAATGTTGAAATTAATAAAAAAATATGTTTCTTCTTACTTACTTGAGTCAAATGAATTATGGTATGAACATTTAGGACATGTCAATTACGAAACCTTGCAAAAACTGATTAATTTAGACGTTTTGTCTAACTTTGAGCGTCAGAAATCAAAGTGTCAAACATGTGTGAAATCCCAATATGCTAAACATCGATATAAGCCTGTTGAAAGGAATTCCAATCCCTTAGACATAATCCATACATGCATTTGTGATATGAAGTCAACATTATCTCATGGTGGGAAAAGTATTTCATAATTTTTGTTGACGACTGCACTAAATAC
Source organism: Capsicum annuum (assembly GCF_002878395.1). Taxonomy (NCBI): domain Eukaryota; kingdom Viridiplantae; phylum Streptophyta; class Magnoliopsida; order Solanales; family Solanaceae; genus Capsicum; species Capsicum annuum. The sequence goes on from NC_061119.1 coordinate 187,000,563, forward strand.
TATTATTTTTATTTGCTAAATGGTAAGGAAAAAAATAATAAATGCATTTAGGCAATATAAGACCGAAGTTGAAAATTAGTTTGATAAAAATATAAAAATAATAAGTGATAGGAGTGGAGAGTATGAATCTTCTTTTGTAGAGACATATTTAAAAAATAAAATTGTCCATCAAAATACTACCCCGTATTCACCTTAATCAAATGGAATTGCAAAAAGAAATAATTGAAAATTAAAGAAAATGATGAATGTCTTACTCATAAGTTCAAGTTTACCGCAAAACTTGTGAGGGAAGCTATCCTTACAACGAACATACTAAATAGAGTGACCCACAGTAAGACAGACTCTATTCCATATGAAAAATGGTAAAAAAAAATAAAACCCAACTTGAAATATTTCAAAATGTGGGGGTGTTTAGCCAAAGTCTAAGTTCCTATAACTAAAGGGTAAAATAAGACCAAAAATTATGGAGTGTGTTTTCATTGAATATGCTACAAATAGTAAAGAATGTCGAGTTTTGGTTCATAAATATGAACATCCAGATATTCATGAAAAAACAGTAATTAAATCAGATAATGTAGAGTTCTTTGAAGACATTTATCCATATAAATTTGGACATGAGATGTCTAGTGGAGATTCTAAATGACCTCGGATGAACCAAAGAATAATGTACTTAATGACGAGAATCCAAGGCATAGTACACGTCAAAGAACATAAACTTCCTTTGGATCAGATTTTGTAATGTTTCCTCTTAAAAATAAGCCTCAAACGTTTAAGAAAGCGATGTTGTCTTCGGACTCATTATGAGATTGATTCAATCTTAAGCAACCACACTTCGGAGTTAATTGATCTTCCTCTAGGAACAAAACCTTTAGGTTCTAAATGGATCTTCAAAAGGAAAATGAAAATTGATGGTACTATTGAAAAATACAAGGAAAGACTTATTGGTAAAGACTTTATATAAAAGGAAGGCCTTGATTATTTCTACACATACTTGCTAGTAACAAGGATAGCATTCATTCAGATGTTGGTTATATTAGCGAAGGTATATGGTCTTAAAATCCATAAAGTGAATGTGAAAACATCATTCATAAATAGATATTTGGAGAAAGAAATTTACATGGAAAAATCTGAGAATTTTGTAGCTCTTTGTAAGGAAAAGAAATTGTGCAGACTTGTTAAGTCATTTTATGGAATAAAACAAGCACCCAAATGATGGCATGCAAAGTTTTTCCAAATCATATTGGCAAATGGGTTCAAGATAAACGAATGTAATAAATGTGTTTAGATTAAAGATACTCCAAATCACAAAGTCATTATTTGTTTGTATGTAAATGAAATGTCAATCATAAGTAGAGACATTTCTGACCTAAATGCTATGAAATGAATGCTTGAGAGCAAGTTTTATATGAAAGACCTTGGAGTTATTAATATAATCTTAGGGATAAGAATTCATATAAATCCACCAGGATTGGCATTGTCACAGTCTCATTACATTAAAGAGGTACTTGACATGTTTAAGTATTTAGATTTCAACATTGCTAAGACTTTATTAGACGTGAGCTTTACACTCCAAAAGAATGAAGGTAAAAGTGACTCATAGTTGGACTATGCTAGAGTGTTGGGAAGTTTGATGTTTATCAAGAATTGTACGCGACTAGACATAGCATGCACTATTAGTAAATTGAGTTGGTACAAGAGTAATTCAATCAAACTCATTAGATGGCAATGAAAAGTGTTTTGAGTTATCAAAAACATACTCATGAAAATGCTTTGTATTATAACAAATATCTAGTGGTAATTGAAGTATATAGTGATGTAAATTGGATCACTGGATTGAATAAAGTAAAATCCATGAGTGGATATGTATTTACTTTAGGTGGAGGAGGAGTCTTTTAAAAATTATCAAAATAGATATGCATTGCCTGCTCTACAATGGAATCTGAATTTATCGTGTTACATAAATTCGATGACGAAGTTGAATGACTCTAAAATTTCTTAAAAGATATTCATTATTGGCCTAAGCCTTTGGCACTAGTATGTATACACTATGATAGTCAAGTGACAATAGGAAGTTCAAGGAGCATAACATATAATAATAAATATCTTTATATAAGATGAACTACTCTCTAGTAGAATTTTCGTGGTTTACTATGTAAAGTCAAAGAATAATATACCGGATCCACTAACAAAAGGCCTATCTATAGAGGATAGTTGAGAGATCATCAAAGGGAATGAATTTACGTCATAGGACAAGTTATCATGATGGTAACTCTAACTAGAAGACTAGAGATCCAAAGAGCTAGGTTCAAGGAGATCAAACAAAGTTGTGACTAATGGTTCAACATTGTCAATAAACTCAATCTATTCTCATGATGAAGACAATGTTCAGGAAATAAGGATAAGGCTTATGGTTTAAAGCTTTTTAATGGTTTCCAAATTTGGAAAATTTGACAAAGTTATTTGATCGAAAGTATTAAACATTTTGAATCACCTATGTGAGGGTAAAGTGAAAGTCATTTCAAGGAGAATGATAGTAAAGGCCTATTCTCTAAGCTCTCATCAAATTAGGTCATCTTCATGGCAAAAATGAACAAAACTGTGAGAACCATAAATGGTAAAAGGCTGGTTGTGTGACTTATATTTTCTAGACGTATATTAAATTTCAACGATTCAAATATATCACATCTACCATTGATTGAGTGCATTCGATGCAAGTTCATTACAAAATATTCAAGGGAAAGCCTACTTATCCAGATGCAATTAGTCTTTGATAGACCACATACTTGTTCATAATTGTTTTTATAAAATAGTCACTCCTCATTCATGTGGGGGATTGTTGGGTTTGAAGTTTATATGTGAATGAAAAATAGAGGAAAAATTGAAATCAGTTTTCACTTTAAGTAATAAAAGTTCTCCAACATTGAGAAGAATTCATTCATGTCGATAGTGAGGCAAGAACAAGACATGTCTCACACCATCATCGTCATTCACTTGGCTCAGCTTCAAATTTGGATTTGAGTTTGTCAAATAATCGATCTACATATTATCTGTTTGAAAAAAAGTTAATCAAAACTTGAAAATAAGTGATGTTTTTAATCTAAAAATTTGATAGAAAATATTTATACATTTACGGATGCAGTCACAATGCACCTCGAAGGAAATGACCCTCCAAGGTACTATTTTGGAATAAAAATAATAATGTGCGCACATGTAGAACATATCTCAGACGCATGTCTAGTGCAAGACAAGCCAGAACATTCTGGTTTACACCAAAACACTACCTGTGCATGTAGATCCAATATAGGTTGGGGCCAACACAGGTAAGGTGTTATTTCAAAATAGTGCATTATTTTATTGAACCATTTCTTTCTTTTTGAAGAACCACCTTAGGGATATAAATACCTGAATATTTGCTCAGGTAAAAGCACAAAAAATTGAGTTGAAAAACATCTTCTTCTTCTTCTAAAAACTCTAATGTGATCTTCAATTGTTGAGTGACTTTGTTTCTTAAGGAGTATAAGGTACCACTATTTTCTAAAGTGAATTATTTTATCCTGGGAGGATATATTCCATTAACCTTAGGTACTTGAGAGGAATAAATTTCTTAAGGACACACCGTGAATTCAGTGGACTTGATTGTATCTTTTCTGTCTTCATCTTACTTTCTTTAAGTTGGTTTTACTATTTTTCCATAAAATAATAGAAACTTCATTTTGATTGTTCATACATCATTTGAAATTGTTGTAACATTTTCTGTAGTTTTTGAATTTGTTCTTGAACTTAGAGTTGAAGTTCTTATTGTCAAATATAGATTTTGTACCTGAAAAATAACTATCTTAAGGAATAAATCTTATAATCTATAATTTTAAGTTTCTGGAGATTAAAGATTTTTTGTTTTCTACTCTATTTGAACTTAATAGTGATTTAAAGATATAAAAATTTCATCACGAGTTTAATTTTAATCGGTTGACAGTTAGAAGAACATAAAAACTTCATTGTTAAACTAGAAACAAGTTGTTTAAAATTTTAAACTTTATAGTTGGTATTCTGACATACTAAATTGGTTGTCTTTTTCTGATAGAAAAAATGACTATTGAAAATCAAGTTAATAATGGAATGAAAAATGTGGCAGCAAAAAATATTGCTATGACTTTCAAGTTGTTCAAATATTGCTCTAACCATGGTACCAGAGGAAAAACTTAGAAATTTTTTTGGTGTGAATTTGAAAGGTGGCAAAAAAAGATGTTATTTTATTTGCCTACATTAAGTGTACAAAGATTCACCATAGAAAGTGTCTAGAGTTGCCGAAAGAAACATCAAAAAGGAACATTTTATAGTAACAAAAGATTGGAAGAACTCAAATTTCTTGTTTAAGAACTACATATTGAGTGGAGTAAAATATGATCCATACAATGTGTAGAAAAATATGATGACCTCTAAAGAACTATGGGATGCTTTTAAAAAGAAATACAAAACAGAGGATTGCAGATTCACTGTTGCAGGATTTCTGGACTTTAAGATAGTAGACAGTAAAACTGTTGTCATCCAAGTTCAAGAACTACAAGTTGTTATTCATGATCTCCTATAGGAAGGTACAAACTTAGTAAATAACTTTATTGAACATATTAATTTTATTCTTAATAATCACATAAACTTGATGTGGGTTTGGTTGTGAACGAAGCTTTTCAAGTAGCTGCTATAATCGAGAAGTTACCACCTTTGTGGAAAGACTTCAAAAACTACTTGAAGTACAAGAAAAAGGAGATGTATATTGAAGACCTCATTGTGAGATTACAGATTAAAGAGGACAACAAAGTAGCTAAAAAGAGGTCTAGAGAGAATTCTGCAATAAGTGGAGCGAATATTATGGAGTATGACCCTAATAAATCAAAGAAAACAAAAAAAGCATCAACAAAACAAAGCAATCCTCCTAAGAAGAAATTCAAAAGAAATTACTTTAATTGTGGAAAAGTTGTCCACAAATTGACAGATTTTTTGGGCTCTTAAGAAAGGCAAAAAAAGGATCAAACAAACATGGTTTAATCAAAAGATGATGTGGAGATCTATGTGCTATGTTTTCAGAGTACAACTTGGTTGGAAATCCTAGAGAGTGGTGAATTGATTCAGGTGCCACCTACCACATATCTACCAATAAGGAATTATTTTCATCGTACGAGCTGGATCAAACTAATGAGAAGATATTCATAGCTAATTCCGCTACGGCAAAAGCTGAAAGAACAACCAAGATTTGTTTGAATATGTTATTGGGAAAGGTGGTGATACTCAACAACGTCCTTCATATTTTGGAGTTACGAAAGAACTTAGTTTCTACTTCACTTTTGACTAAGAATTGATTCAAATGTGTATTTGTTTCTGACAAAGTTGTAATTAGTAAAGGAGAAGTGTTTGCAGGTAAAGATTACCTCATTGAGAGCCTTTTTAAGATCAATGTAATAAATATTGAAATCTATAAAAGTATTGTTTCTTCTTACTTACTTGAGTTAAATGAATTGTGGCATGAACATTTAGGAAATGTCAATTACAAAACCTTGGGAAAACTGATTAATTTAGCAGTTTTTTCAAACTTTGAGTGCAATAAATTAAAGTGTCAAACATGTGTGGAATTCAAGTATGCTAAGCATTTGTATAAGTCTGTTGAAAGAAATTCCGATCCCTTAGACTTAATCTATACAGACATTTGTGATATGAAGTCAACACCAACTCATGGTGGGAAAAAGTATTTCATAAGTTTTATTGACAACTGCACTAAATACAATTATGTTTATTTGCTAATGATAATGATGAAGCAATAGATGCGTTTAGGCAATATAAAAGTGAAGTTGAAAATCAGTTGGATAAAAGGATCAAAATGATAAAAAGTTATAGTGTGGAGAGTATGAATGACCTTTTGGGGAGATATGTCTAGAAAATAGAGTTGTCCATCAAACTACTGCCCCATATTCACCTCAATCAAATAACATAGTGGAAAGAAAAAATCAAACATTAAAGAAAATGATGAATATGTTACTCATAAGTTTAGATTTACCGTAAAACTTGTAAGAAGAAGTTTCCGACCCGAATCGGGGCCCTGGCCATGAAGGGAACCCCTAGCCAATCAAGGACTAAGATAACCCCTTATCCATACATCATAAAGATAGTCATAATTAAAATTATGGAATAAAGTGCATAATAAATGAAACTCAATATTTAAATAAAGTAATGTACATATGTTGGGAACAAAATCTAAACCAATTACCCAAGACTGTCTACAAAACCTCTAACTTTAAGAATACTTCTAAGTCGGGACATGGCTCTGACTATGCCATATAAACCATAAAAATGATAGGATGGAAACATAAGAGAAATGAACAATTATCATCCGGATGATGGAGGGATCACCACTTATCACCAGTTGTCCAATGGGAATACTGAACTACCTAACACTGCATAGGTTCATGAGAAAAGCCCTCAGAACCTACATCATGAAATGATGTAGCATCCAGGGATGGTCAGTACGGTGAGTATTGGTGTGCAACCCAAGGAAAGGAATAAAATATATATTTACCAAAAATCAGTCATAAAATATATGCTCAATGATTATATATATATATATATATATATATATATATATATATATATATGTCGGGATAGGGTCAAGGGACGTGTTACATGATCCTTCGAAAACTTAATCCTAAACTATGTAGCCCGTACATGCTTATAGGCACCCACAAGCTATATGGGTCCGGCTCCTCTTTGTCAGAAGGTTCCCAGTCCATGTTATCCGTGTGTACCGAGGAAATAGATAAAGACTCCAAGGAGATTTCCATCCAAAATATACTGTGTAAAATAGACACAATGTTCATAGACCCCCAATGTCGGTAAACGTGATTTCCAATGTCGATCTCCCGGGACTATACTTTCTCGGTAAAGCTACACAATTTCTCTTAAGCCCAGTTAAAATATTTTTGATATACCATTAACCATGGAGTATTTTATTAAGGCATTCATATACTGGTACCGTTATACCAAGACTTACAAGCCATAATATTATGCCCAACTGTTTTCATTAAAACATTCTTGATTCCAAGTTCCATCTTAAAATCCATTACTATGCCCACACATGCTTTCAAAAGTCATAAACATAGCCCCCATTGTCTTTCAAAAGTAATTTTAACTTTTTTTCCATAATTACTATGCATTATTCAAAAAATGAAGTAAAATTCATAGTTTTCATGCAACATCAAGTTTTGAAAGGGTTCGAGGGCCATATTTTCATCATGCAAAATCCTTTAAAAGTTGTGAATCCATATTACCAAGCCCCCCATTTTCATATAATAAATTCACATGTAAAATTCCTTTAATCATGCATAGAAAAAACGTTAAATCAAGAGAAAAATCAATATAAAGCTTTCACAACCAAACCCCTCAACTCTAGTTTCAAACAACCATTAAAAAAAATACATAATTACCAAGTAAATTGATAAAATATAATAATACTTAAAGTAAGGAGTATACAACATGCCTTTTTGACAGAACGAATTTGAGAAGAACTTGAATTTGAAGCTTTTGAAGTTAAACTTTGAGAGGAAACCCTAGTTTTATTTCTCTTGAGAGTAGAGAAGAGAAAGTGCGATGATAAAATGATATCTAATGAGTAAATATTATTTAAAGAGTGATTTAAATCATGGGGAGTAGGGTTTGAAGTGTGTAAAAGACCAAAATACCCCTTAAAAAATAAAAAATATTGTAGGAATTTCTTAGTTGACAACTAAGTTGACAGTCCGTCAGCTTGTTGAAGGCTCATTAACTTAGTCTTCAATCTATAGATGGTTTAAGGTCTTTACTGGTTGAGGTTGAAGACTTCAATTGACAACTCATCAACCAAGTAATCAACCCTGGCAGACAAACACTCTCAAATTAAAATGAGCATAACTTTCTACTTTGATATCGGATTAAGGTAAAATTAGATGCGTTGGAAAGAAGACCTGAAGATCTTTCATTTGGTATGTATTAGTCCATTTAACTTGTTATATTATAGGAGTAATGGTCGTTAGAAGTTTACCCAAGTTGAAATATCTACTAAAACTCAATCGGTAGAAAAGTTCTCAACTTATCTTTGACTTAGGAGATTTTTATGATCTAAAGACATCTCCAAAGATTTTCTGACACTATAGAATTGATCATCACACTTATATATACCTATAAATCATTTCATTAGGGTCTATACATATAGGAATGGCAGTTTTAATCCTAGCCCAAAAATATGCGTGTTACATGAAGCTATCCTTACAGCAAACCAAATCCTTAATGGAGTGCCCTATAGCAAGACACACTCTATTCCATATGAAGAATAGAAATAAAAGAAACCTAACGTGAAATATTTCAAAGTGTGGGGGTGTCTAGCCAAAGTCCAAGTTCCTATACCTAAAAGGGTAAAAATAGGACCAAATATTATAGACTGTGTTTTTATCGGATATACTACAAGTAGTAAAGCATATCGATTTTTGATTCATAAATCCAAAAATTTGGATAGTTATGAAAATATGATAACCGAAACAGATAATACTAAGTTCTTTGAACACATTTATCTGTGTAAATCTAGGCATGGGTTTTCTAGTGGAGGGTCTAAACGACTTCGGGATGAACCAAAGGAGAATGTACTTAATGATGATAATACAAGGAGTAGTACACGTCAAAGAACGTCAACTTTCTTTGAGTCGGATTTTGTAACATTTCTTCTTGAAAATGAATTTCAAACGTTTAAGGAAATGATGTCATCTTTGGATTCATCCTTTTGAAAAGAGGCAGTCAACAGTGAGATTGATTCTATCTTGAGCAACCACACTTGGGCTTTGGTTGATCTTCCTCCAAGAAATAGATCTTTAGGTTCTAAATGGATCTTCAAAAGGAAAATGAAAGTTGGGGGTACTATTGACAAATATAAGCCAAGACTTTTTGTGAAAGACTATAGAAAAAAAAGGCCTTGATTATTTCGACACATACTCATCAGTAACAAGTATAATATCCATCCGGATGTTGATTGCATTAGTGGCGATATATGGTCTTGAAATCCATCAAATAGATGTGAAACAACATTCTTAAATGGAGAGTTAGAGAAAGAAACCTACACGGAAAAACCCGAGAGTTTTATAATTTCTGATAAGGAAAAGAAAATGTACAAACTTGTTAAGTCATTTTATGGACAAAAACAAGCACCTAAATAGTGGCATGCAAAGTTTGACCAAATTATGTTGGCAAACAGTTTCAAGATAATCGAATGTGATAAATGTGTTTACATTAAAGACACTCTAAATTACAAAGTCATTGTTTGTTTGTATGTAGATGACATGTTTATTATAAGTAGAGACATTTCTTACATAAAAACTGCGAAATGATGCTTGAGAGCAAGTTTGGTATGGAAGGCCTTGGAGTTGTTGATGTGATCCTTAGGATAAGAATTCATAGTACTCCACAAGGGTTGGCGTTGTCATAGTCTCATTACATTGAAAAAGTACTTGACAAGTTCAAGTATTTGGATTTCAATATTGTCAAGACTCCATTAGACGTGAGCTTTGCACTTGAAAAGAATGAAGGTGAAAGTGACTCACAGTTGGACTACACAGGAGTGTTGGGAAGTTTGATGTATATCATAAATTGTACGCGATCAGATATAGCACGCGCTATTAGTAAATTGAGTCAATACACGAGTAATCCCAATCAAACCATTGGATAACAATGAAAATAGTTTTGAATGATACCCATGAACCCAATTCATCAAGAAGATCATCAAACATTTGGCACGTGTAGTGTGGTAAGTGCTAGTCTCATCCAGGGACGAATTAATAGATTAAAATATGGGCAGATGAACCCTTGGCCTCTCCGTAAAACAAGTGTTTTATGTATATATTTTTGAAAATTGGTAGTAATATTACTTGCTGACACCATGCTATAAGAAGATTAAATAGTGCACTTGATTGAATGTTGAATTATCTACCTATAGGACTATGGATCGATTCCCACTTTGATATATTTTTCTTCTAGAAATCCTGAATTTGACTCTGGTCTCTTCTGTTGAACTTCACGCTGGGATAGTATGTCCGGTACCTGATTGGTTTATGAAGATTCTCAACATCTTCAAGATCTCAAGGCTTACTAGTCAAAGTTTTCTTAGAAATATGTTGCTGCTAAATTTTCTTGCGTATAACAAATTTTTCTGAACCATTTACTTAAACTATCTCAATGCACACTACCATATTGAGTTTAAATTATGTGGACAATCAGTATACAACTTTTTTGCACCATCTGGTAAAAATGACATACAATAATATGCAACTCTTCATCATATTTGATATCATAACATGGAACATAGAGTTTCCGAAATTGGAACGTGCCATCCACCCAGAGCTACATCAGTAAAGCCATATGTAACATAAAAAAGCATAGACGAAAATTACCTTACTAGTATTTCATCATAAGTAAACACACAGGATAACGTACACTATGAAACTGGACACTGCAAGAAACTAAAAGTGATGATTTTGAGAAGAAATTATGATTTCTGCTCAAGCTCTACCCTCGTTGGCTAACTTGAACAGCTGTGCTTGAGCTGCTGCAGACTTGTCTGAACTAAGGGCTGAAACAAAACTATCCCTGACTTGGTTGGTAGTGTATGTGAACCTCCTGCTCACCAAGGAGTTCAATAAGGAAGCTGTTCCTTCTCTGTAGAGATCGCCGTAGGCATCAGTACGAGAATTGGAAAGTGCTTGCAGCAAGTTCATGTTTGACCCAAAACCTGGAAGACTAGCCACACCAAATGAATTGCCTACAGATCCCCACCAGCCAAACAAGCCCCATATCAGCGCGGGGTGAGTCCTCCAGTAACTGCAATTTATTACATTTCACATCAGGAGATGTCAGATCATTATGTAGTTGAAAGTGCAATGCTGGTATACCTCTGTTTCTATTTTGTTTTATATGACATGTTTCCTTCAATGGTTTTTGGTATTGTCTTGTCTAATCTTGTTATTTCTTTCTCTGAATTAGATCTGCCCAATATTTCTGGATATTTTCTTTTAATTTGTGCTGAAAAGAATCACATCTTTGTATGTTTGAAAACTCTATTGTTTCAATTTTTTTTACTCTTAGTGACATGGTCTTATGATTATAGAAATGTCATGACATACTTAAAACCACAAGTTCTCGGTAAAATTTAGATATATATGAAAATAAATTCTTTCTTTCGTGAACGCTGTACTCAATCCAATAATACTATGTAAACAGGGAGAATAATTTTTGTTTCACTTACTTGCATGTAAAAGGTGGTGAGTTGGGGTCAATTGGAAAGACACCTGGAGCACTTGGAGTGCCTGGATAAATGATAGGTGTAGTGGGGGTGGTAGGAGTCGGGGAGTAACCACCCCCTGGAGTGCTTGGAGTTCCGGGGTCAATGGTAGGAGTAGGTGGTGTTTCAATGATTGGAGTAGTTGGGGTAGTAGGTGTAGGGGAAGGATAGTAACCACCACCCCCTGGAGTGCTTGGAGTACCAGGGTCAACGGTAGGCGTAGGTGGTGTTTCAATGGTAGGTGTAGAGGGGGTGGTAGGTGTAGGTGTAGGCGAAGGATAGTAGCCACCACCACCTGGAGTGCTTGGAGTTCCGGGGTCAGCGGTAGGAGTAGGTGGTGTTTCAATAGTAGGTGCGGAGGGAGTGGATGGTGTACTAGGGGTACTAGGTGTAGGAGTACTTGGAGTCGGGGAAGGATAGTAGCCACTTCCACCCCCTGGAGTACTTGGAGTGCCAGGGTCTGGAGTTGGGGTTACAACAGGTGTAGAGGGGGTGGATGGTGTACTAGGGGTACTAGGTGTTGGAGTACTAGGAGGGCTTCCTCCACCATGATGAGCTGGTGGAGAGGGAGAATAACCACCACCTCCATGACCGCCTGATGGAGGAGATGGGGTAGGGTTATGGTGATGATGATGCCCTCCACTAGGGGGAGTCGGGTTACCACAGTTACCACCTGGTGGGTTTCCTCCATGACCACCGCTTCCATGCGAAGGTGTTCCATGACCACCTCTTGAACCATGAGATGGAGGTGTGTATGAACCTGTCAATCATAAAAATATACTATGAGTGCAAAATGCTTATATATAAAAGAGGATTGGATTTATATACATTGACAATAGCGCAAAGAACTTTTATACTGTCCGTAGGTTTTAACTTGTTTATAGCATGTAATATGTCTTATTTTCATGTTATGGCATACTGTCCATATGTTTTACTGAACTACTAGTATATAATTTATTTTACTGTATCAAAGCATAGAAGTTAGTTGAAACAATCTGTGAAGTAAAGCTCACGTCTCCAAATTGCTTTGTTTCTTAATTTGGTCTCCTTGCCAGTAATAATTTTTGCTACTTCCAGCAATATTAGCCGACATTTGGCTCATAAAGTGTTTAAACAAATCATTTTAGCTTTTGCCAAGACTTTAAAGTAGTTAGTAACAAGAATTCCATCATGAAACCAAAAACAACATAAGTTGTGCGAACTCTGCACTTTCAATGACACACCCGTATCGGATTCTTCAAACATACACTATTTTTGAAGAATCCGACACACACCTATTGATATTTTGAAGAGTACCAGCAACATAAAAAAATAACATATAGGATGGAGATGTGAGGAAAGAAGTTAAAGACCTGAACTTGGAGGAGTTCCGGTATTCGGATCAGGAGAGTAATAGGTCTTTTGTTCTCCAAAAGAAGCTCTAGACATAACAGGAATAACGAAGTTTTGTGTGAGCAATGCACAAACAACAGCCCACAAAATTACAGATTTTTGCTTCCCCATCTTTGTTTGCTTCCAAAGACAAAAAAATGCAGGGTGAATAAACAGTGAGAGCAAGGAAGAGTTCAGTGATGTGAAGTGACGAAACAAAGGAGCTGCATATTATAAAGGGCTAATGACAGTGAGAGAAGTAAATATACGCAGGTAAAGAGTATGCGGTTAGTTGTGTATGCTGCAGGTGCATTTAAGGTGTCATTTAAATCTCACTACTGTGCTGTAAGTAATTACATGGAGGAAGTCCCTCCATAACTTTAGGCAAGTTCAAAATATGTTCCATGCCTATAGTTAGTGGAACTGTGAAAACTCAAAATCAACACTCACTGGCTAGAAACAACTCCCTTTGGATACACTGCACGTAATATTTAATGGTGTATTGGTGATATTTCCCCATGTTACACTACTTATGAGTGCGACTACTAAAACCTTTTAACGTGATACAATTTAGGGTGCCCGTGCAGTACTTATGTGTGTGACTATAAAACCCCCTCTATTTAAGAGTATTAAATATTCTTTTTCATTTATTGTTCCTGTTATGTAATATTGGTTTAAATTAACTATTGAACTTGTTTCATAGCTTGTTCTTTTTGATGAATTTGATGATTCTGGTTTTTTATAAGCTATTCTTTTTGTTGTACTTATTCTATCATTTATTATTTCTAAATCTTCTTCTATGTCTATATTTCTGTAACTATAATCATTAATATCAATTGTTTTTACGAATTGTTCAAAAGGACTTTCTATTTGTATTTTATTAATTTTATTTTTTCCTATTATTTTATGTTTTGTTGTTAATACATATAGATTTTTAGATCTTGCTGTAAATATTTTACTTCCTGGGGTTAGTTCTATTCCTGATATTTTCCAATATAATACTAATGATTTATCTATATTCTTATCTGTTATTGCTACTGAATAATTCGCACTTATTATAAATTAAAATTTTTGGTATATTAAATTTCCTTTTATGACAGTTATTATACTTTTTTCTATAGGTTTTATAATTCTATCATCTGCTAAATATAATTCTATTGTTGTATGTATTCCTTCTCTAAAACATGCTTTTATTAATATCTCTGTACCTCCAAGGTGTACATATTTTATTGGGTCTCTACTTTTTATATCGTTTATTTCTTTATTAATTAACCTTTTTGTTACTAGTGGTATACTAGCTTTACCTTTTGCATATCTACAGTCTATTACATGTTCCTTTTGACTTACTACGTAATATTCTTCCTTTTTCCTACTATATATATTTTTTATTGTTGGTATTTTAAATATTTTTTCTACACTTAAGTCTAACTCTTTTTCTTTTATTTCATCAAATATATTATTATCAAATATTATTTTTTGATCTGTTCCTTCATCATTTAAATATTCTTCTTTTGTTATTATTTTTATATCATCTTCAGTTATTTTGTTTATTTGTATATCTTCTTCAGTCATTTAATTTGTCTAATTCACTATCTATTTCATTATCTTCTATTTCATTATCTGTTTCATTTTCTGAAATTTCATATATATGATCTTCACTTTCTAATTCGTAATCTATATAATCTATCTGCATATATTCTGTATTTTCTATTTTTATTTCTGATATTTGTTTATTTTTTGGGTTTTTAATGTGACACAATTTGGGATTTGCATAGTCATAAGTTGCTTAGACTCTTCACTTTCAGTGATGTATTTGTGTCACGATATGGATGTGTCACGACCCAAGCCGAGGCCCTGGCTGTGACGGACATCCCAGACCATAGAGGCCCGAGAGACCCCTTAGTATACTATCATAAAGATAATTCATTCAACAAAATGTGGAAGATATAATAAAATCTTAAAGAATCTTTTAACTAAACTTTGTCAACAAAGTCATAACAAAACGACAACCCAAATCCAGTCTACGAAGCTTCTACTAATGATTGTCTGTCCAAGCCGGGACAAGGTCCCCGGCTGGATGACAAAACTGAAAACAACTATAATAGTATTAAAGACCTTCCGAAAAATGGAGGTCTTACCAACTCTGAAACCTGAGGAAATTCTATTGCTGCGCAGGATCATGGGACTGAGCCTCAGAACCTAAATTATGAGACAATGCAACCTTTTAAGGACCGCCACTACTTGAAATGTATTGGTATGCAGAACAATCGAAAAATATCATTTATTTAATATATAAAAATTAAGAACAATGGGAAAACACTTTAACATAATGAAGATCAAAACACAAGGGCTCTAAAAGCTTCAACATATCTCTTAAAGACATAATCTTGAATCTTTTCTATACTTTTGAGCTAGATGGCATCCCAACCTTTCTGCTACCCACGGGCTATATGGGTCCGGCGGAAACTTGTCGGTCAAGCCTTCAATCTGAGTTTACCACAGAGATTGGACTCTCTATATTCTATTCTAGCATGCTAGTGTCTGAGGCAAGTATACATTGACCATCCATATATTATGATGATCTTCCCGCGTCGACCAGACATGGTTTTAGGATGTAAGCTTTTCAACTCACGCCTTCTCGGTTAACCATCTAACTCTCTTAAAGACCATTTTTAACCACTTAAAATCACACTTATAAAAGTTGTTATCATATTCTATTAAGGGTATTTCATAAAGAGGTATCGCCATATGTCGACTTGCAAACCATATCATATCATATCATATCATATCGTATCCGTAGCCCTTCTTTCAAAAACATGCATCATTGACCACCATACTAATTCATATATTAAACAAGATTTCTTATTTCCAAATGGGTATACAAGTTTAAACAAAACCTTTTTCCCTTTTCAAGACTTAAATGTTAGGTGGTCATCTTCTTTTATAGTTCATGCACTTTTCATGAAAAATAAGAGCATTTAAACATACCCATACTTTCCATATTCATATCATCAAACAATGCATAATTTGACAAAGAAGACATTTGCAACATCAATATTTTCATTTGTTCATGTAACACCCCGATTATCTGAACAAAAATGCTACACGGTGCTTATGACCCCGAGGGACCACGAGCGAAACCATGCTAATATCTGTACCTGTACACTGTAATATACAACATAATAGTGCGAAAAACATGAACATGTAGGCCATAAGATTCAACTGAATAAAAATCTGTAAAAACATAATATCCATATGGGTGAAAGATACCCAAAAAAACTAAAAACTGAATCAAATCTGAACTAAATCTGAATACTGAATTTGAAAACCTCTAAGTACTGTCTGAATAAGGAGTTGAAGGAATATATCTCCAACTAACTCCATCTAACAAAACTGAGCTGAAATAATAAATAAAATAAAATAATATCGTCCTCGAATAGATAAGGACTCACTGCAACTCTGCGGCTGGATGCTGCTGCTGATTTGGAGCTCGTGTCTCTGAACCTATAGTGTAACATGAAAGAAAGAACCATAGTGCAAATGCGTCAGAACAACTGGAGTACTGAGTATACAAGTGAGGTAGGCTAATGCAAAAGGGTTTACATGCATGAACAATGCTAATTGACTGACTGATATGAACGTGAGAGTGTAAACATACATACATAGTAACTGATATCGTGAGTACGTGATAGCTAGATATGCACGCTAATACATAGTTTATTGATAGATGACATGGCTGAAACTGTAGTTCTTATAACATGGATGACTATATCTGACAGTCTTAAATCTGATGGAACTATCTGAGTTCTGCACTATAACTGAATTTGACTGTATCTGACAGTCCTAGTATACTGATAACTGAAGAACTATCTGAGTTCTTTTACTGAGACTGAGTCTAAAACTGTAGAAGGTAGCTGTTTAACCAACATGTCCCATATATGACATTATGGCTAAGCTGGGGTCCAATCTCTGCCCTGACTGGAAGGGTGTCAATACCGCGCCACTAGTAAGGACAATATGTGAGCAATCCTCATATAAAAGGTAATTATAGTGAGAATGGTGGGAACCCTCATATAATAGGTTAAGCCACCTCATCTACCCTCATATAACAGGCTATGATGTCTCAACCTATGCTAGCTACATAGTTCTGGAACGCAAGGATAACTGCTAAGAATCACACCCTCATATACAGGTGAGTTCCCATCCTTGGGTTAACTCGGTGCTAACTCCTACTCCCATCTGAAGAGATTGAACATGATTTAACTAACTGTACGTGAGTGGAACTTACTGAATTCCATTGACTGACAGAATACTACTGATATCTGATAACTGACTGAGACCATGAAGTTTTCTGAGTCACATGACTGACTGAATTCTACTGAATCATGGCTTGATTTTGTATATCGTGAAACATGACATAGCTCTAGGCACACATCTATAGTTTTTGGGTATGAATACCCCCAGGAATCGATGGAAGAAAATTGACACAACATGACTGACTTGATCATAAGATTCGAGCCCATAATTCACATTATCATAAATAGGGGATATTATACACCATGTAGTTCCTCAACTTATTAAGCATGGTAGGGAGTGCATAGCTATATTTCATATGCATATTATATATCTCCATTATCACACATGCTTCATACCACAATAATAGCAACACATGAAAAGCATAAAATTCATATTAAAGTATATAGCTAACATGGACTTGTCATTTAGACATCGTGGAACCATATAAACATGAATTTCTAGCATCCTAAGCATTTTATTGAACACCTTGCATGAATTCTTTAAGGCATAGGTGTGTTTCATAACTTGTACCATTTTACACTACCTAAAGTTCATAGTTTTCAACTAACAAGCATATACATTCCATGAAAACACCTCTAGATATAATCTTGAAACTTAAACAACAATCATCAACCTATACGTGCTTATATCACCACCAAAAGTTCACAAAATAGTATTTAAAACATGGTTCTTAAGCTCTATGAACGGATTGGATCCATAGATGAACACTACGCATACCTTAGAAGGAAGATTCTTGATGATTGACGGAGGAATTTTCTTGAAATTAGATCTTCAAGCTTGATTGTGTAACCCTAGTTGTTTTTCTCCTATTGTGCTCTTGGATAAAGAACTTTGAGATATTAATACGGTTGTAATGTGTTTAGTAGCTATAAATTTCGTAAAGTTAAGTTTAGGGACGTGCACGGAGTGTTAAAATACTTAATTATCCCTAAACTATCTCAAAAACTAAGTGTTTTCGTGGATGAAATCATAAGTGCGCGTCACATACCACATCGCACATGCTAAGATGTGCTCCACACATCTTATCATACAAGCTGAGGTGTGCATCGCACATGCTATCGCACAACTGAGGTTGTGTGCCGCACATGCCATCGCACACTTGGTCCAGTAGCCATGTGTGATTTGTTAGGCATCACACTCCTCTTTGCAAGGCCATAACTTCATGCTCGGGTGTCGTATTTTGGTAAAATTGGTATCGTTGGAAAGATAATTCGATTCACTACAATTTAGTAGGTCTAAATCTGCCAAAATATCACATATCAATGAAGTTATCCTCGTTCAAAGGTTTCTCTTGTGGAATCACACACTAAAACTTGATGGATTCAAAAGCTATTAACTTGCATTACTCTAAGTGACTCATATGAGCATGCTTAACACATAATAATCTATCTTATAGATAGAATACTCATTGTAAGTCATGCACTAAAATGTGAATCACAGGATAGGAGGTTTCATATATAGGAAAACTGGTTCACTTCCTAGCTTATCAACATACGAGGTATTACAATATCTCCCCCTTGGGAACATTCGTCCTCAAATGAGAATTTACCGAGAGGACTATTACCTTGAGCTTGATCTGAATTGGCAGAGAAGAGGTGAGGATACTTGGTACGCATATCTGCTTCTGTTTCCCAAGTAGCTCCCTCATGAGACTAATTTTGCCAAAGAATTTTAACTAGAGGGACTTCTTTGTTCCTCAATCTACGAGTCTGGTAGTCCAAAATTTTGACTAGAATCTCTTCGTAAGGAGGTTGTTCTGAATGTCACTGCTCGGAATAGGGACTACAACTTTTAGGTCACCTATACACTTCTTGATCAAAGAGACATGGAAGATGGATGAATGGAGGATAGATTTGAAGGTAATTGGAGCTCATAAGCTACCTTGCCAAAGCAACTGAGAATCCTGAAGGGACCGACATAGTAGGACTGAGTTTCCCTTTCTTGCCGAACCTCTTCACTCCCTTCATGGGAGAGATCTTAATATAGACATAGTCATTGACCTCGAACTCGAGATCCTTCCTATGAACATCCACATACAACTTTTGTCGGCTCTAAGCCACCCCAAGTCTTTCTCTGATCGACTGAACTTTCACTAAGGCATCGAACACTAAGTTAGGACCTATGTCTGAGGCCTCACTAACTTCAAACCAACCAATTAGAGATCTACATCTCCTACCATAGAGAGCTTCAAATGGAGCCATCTGAATACTGGAATGATAGCTATTGCTGTATGCAAACTTAATCAAGGGCAAATGGTCGTCCCAACTTCCCTTGAAATCAATTGTACATGCACTTAGCATATCTTCAAGAGTCTGAATGGTCCTCTCTGCTTGACCATCTTTCTAAGGATGAAATGTTGTAATAAGATGGACTTGGATACCAAGACCCTTTTGGAATGCTTTCTAGAAGTGAGAGGTGAACTGGGTACCTCTGTCTGAGATGATAGATAATGGAACACCGTGTAATCTGACCAACTCCCTGATATAGAGTTTGGCGTAGTCCTCGGCTGAATAAGAAGTATGAACTGGAAAAAAATGGGCTGATTTGGTCATTCTGTCTATAATGACCCAAACTGAATCATGCTGAAGACGAGTTCTAGGCAAACCCATCACGAAGTCCATATTCACTTCTTCCCACTTCCAAGTAGGAATGGTGAACTCCTGCATAGAGCCACTAGGTTTTTGATGCTCTATCTTAACCTGCTGACATATAGAGCTCTTACCTACAAACTTTGCAACATCTCTCTTCATCCCACTCCACCAATATATCTCCCACAAGTCGCAGTACATCTTAGTAGCCCCTGGATGAATAGAGTATCGTGTACCGTGTGCTTCTGCGAGAATTCGCTGCCTTAAGTCATCTACACCTAGAACACACAGACGACCATGACAACGAAGAACACCATCTCCCCCTTAGTAGAAAACTTCTACCTTCTGATCCTGAGTAGACTCTTTTAGCTTAACAAGGCTAGGATCCCTGCCTTGCTTCTCTTTCACCTTGGAAACTAGAGATGACTCTGAACATATACACCACCCTCTGAAGAGTCAACTAAGCGAACACCTAGTTTGGCAAGCTGATGGATTTCCTAGGCTATTTTTTTCTTGCTATCCTCAACGTGAGAAACACTACCTATAGAGAGTTTACTGAGAGCATCAGCCATAAGTTGGCCTTGCCCGGGTGATAAAGGACACTCATGTCATAATCCTTTAAGAGCTCTAACCACCTTCTCTGATGATGATTGAGATCTTTTTGAGAAAAAACATACTGGAGACTCTTATGATCTATGAAGACATCTACATGAACTCCATATAAATAATGCCTCCAAATCTTTAAGGCAAATACTACGGCTGCTAACTCAAGATCATGAATAGGATAATTCTTCTCATGGGACTTTAAATGTCTAGAGGTGTAGGCTATGACCTTACCATGTTGTATGAGGACATAACCTAAACCCACTCTAGATGCATCACAATATACTACAAACCCATCTGAACCATCTGGAAGAGCTAGAATTGGAGCTAAAGTGAGTCGAGTCTTCAATTCCTGAAAACTCTTGTCGCATGAATCTGACCACTGAAACTTGACCTTCTTCTGAGTCACTCTGGACATGGGAGATGCAATAGAATAAAATTCCTTGACAAACTGTCTGTAATATCTAGCCAAACCTAAGAAACTCCTGATTTCTGATAGAGATATGAGACGAGGCCCTTTTTTTACTGCTTCGGTCTTCTAAGGATCTACTCTAACTCCATCACTGGAAACAATATGGCTAAGTAATGCTACTGATCTTAGCCAAAATTGGAACTTACTAAACTTGGCGAATAATTGATGATCCCTAAGTGTCTGAAGAACAATCCTAAGATGGTTTGAATGATTACGCTAGGTGCGAGAATAGACAAGAATATCATCTATAAAGACTATGATGAACATGTCCAAGTACTGCTTGAACACACGGTTCATCAAGTCCATGAAAGATGTAGGGGCATTGGTAAGATAAAAGGACATAACTAGAAATTTAAAGTGACTATACCAAGTACAGAAAGTCATCTTCGGGATGTCACATTCTCCAACTCTGAGCTGATGATAGCCTGATCTGAGGTCTATCTTGGATAAATAACTGGAACCCTAAAGTTGGTCAAACAAGCCATCTATTCTAGGAAGTGGATACTTGTTCTTGATAGTGACTTTGTTGAGCTGACGGTAATCAATACACATCCTGAGAGAACCGTCTTTTTTGTGCATGAATAAGACTGGTTCACCCTATGGGGACACACTGGGCCTGATAAATCCCTGAGATCCTTTAACTAATCTTTTAGCTCTTTGAGTTCTGCAGGTGCCATTCTAAATGGCAAAATAGAGATAGGCTGAGTATCTGGGAGAAGGTCTATGCCAAAGTTTATTTCCCTTTCGAGAGAAATGCCTGGAAGATCTTCGGCAAAGACATCTACATATTATTAACAACTGAAACTGACTCAAGGCTAGGAGATTCAAAACTAGAATCTTTAACATGCACGAAATGATACACACACCCCTTAGAAATAATTTTCCTTGCTCGAAGGCAGGAAATAAGATGACCCTTGAAAGATGAAGTACTACCCTTCCACTCTAGGAAAAAATCATTTGGGAACTGAAATTGAACTATTCGGGTCCTGCAGTAGACTGTGGCATAGCAGGAATGAAGCCAATCCATTCCGAGAATGACATCAAAATTAGTCATCTCTAATTCGACTAAATCTGCTGATGTGGATTTCTAAAATATCATAACTGGGCAGTTCCTTATACCCGTCAAGCTATGATGATTTTACCCACTGGGGTAGACACTGAAAAGGGCTCTGCTAAAATTTTGGGACTGATTCCAAAATCGCATGCTATGTATGGAGTGAAAAAAGACAAGGATGCACCTGGATCTAGCAAAGCATAAACATGAACATGGAAAATCTGTAACATACCAGTAACGACATCAGGAGAATTTTCCTGATCCTGTCGGGTCTGAAGAGTAATCCTCTCTCGAATAGTTAGTACTCATAGGCAAAAGTGAGCGGACTTGGTCATTCTATCAACAATAACCCAAATAGACTCATACTAGTTTTGGAAAAGCGGAAGTCTGGTAATAAAATACATATTGATTATCTTTCACTTTTACATCGGTAAAGCTTTGTCTTGGGAGGTACCACCCAGCCTCAAGCGCTCAACCTTAACTTCATGATAAGTATTTAACTTGATGATAATTTAAATACTTATCCATTAATACTTATATTATTCCACCAATATATCTCCTATAGGTCATGATACATCTTAGTAGATCTAAGATGGACAACATACCTAGCAACACGCACTTCAGTCAAATCCTTCCCCACAACCCATCAACATCCAAAACACACAAACTCCCTTGATACCTCAAGATGCCTTATCCCTCAACTTCAAATTCTATATCCTTGTGGTGACCAACATTTTTTAATTTACATTAATATGGGATCATTAGCTTGCTTCTCCTTAACCTCGGCACACAAGGAGAACTTAGACACTTCCTACATGATTAATCTTCTAGCCTAGGAGTCTAAAGAGTCAACCCCCCAAATTATAAAGTCGGTGAATATATTTAACTAGGTACCTCTTCTCCTTATCTACATGAGAAAGGTTTCCCATAGATAACCTATTAAGAGCATTAGCAACCACGTTAGCTTTGCTTGGATAATAGTGTAGGCTCATGTCATAATTTTTTAATAGCTCAAGCCACCACCTTTTCATACGATTCAGATCATTCTGAGTGAAAATACATAGTGTAAACTCTTATGATCGATAAATATATCAAAATGCACCCCATAAAGATAATGACGCCAAAACTTAAGTGCAAACACCACTGCTGCCAACTCTAGATGGTGGTTGGGATAGTTTTTCTCATGGACTTCCAATTGTCTAGATGCACAAGCTAGCACCTTACCATGATACATAAGTACACAACCAAGTCCCACCCGAGACACATCATAAGACATAACAAACCCTTAGTGCCTTTGAGGAGGGTAAAAACCAGCGTAGTAGTCAACTTGTCTTTCAATCTCTCAAAACTTCTTTCACAAGCCTTGGACCATAAAAAAATTATCTTCTTCTGAGTCAACCTGGTAAGTGAAGAAGCTATAGATGAAAAACTCTCTAAAAAACTTATATAATATCCGACCAGACCTAAAAAACTCCATCTGTCGGTTGGAGTAGTGGGCCTAGGACATTTCTTCACTACTTTAATCTTTTGGGGATCAACCTTAATCCTTTCACTAGAAACAATATCCCCAGAAAAGCTATTGTACTTAGCTAGAATTCACACGTAGAAAATTTTACATACAACTTTTGGTCCTTAAGTGTCTAAAGTACAAATCAAAGGTGATGGGCATGCTCCTCTTCACTCCTGGAGTAAACTAGAATATCATCAATAAAAAGTATGAGAAATAAGTCCAAAAATTTCTTAAATATCATGTTAATAAGATCCATAAAGGTTGTAGGTGCATCAATCGATGTAATACCCCAGGAAATTTTTCGTTGAAATTTTGTGCGTAAACGTGTTAGGTTCTATCTTCTAGAATGAATTATAAATTTTCCATGTGGAATGTCTTAGATTATGACCCACCATTGCGTAGATTATTGAATAATATTTCCAATGATATGTGGATCATCCAAAACGGACACCCGAGCAACGAGTTATGAATATTTCGATCGAACCGTGAATAGTAGTGAAAGGTAAAACGTGCAGGAAAAAGTACTGAGGCCTGACGTATTTTTCTCCAACTTTAAAAGATCATAACTCCTTGTACATAATAATCTGGGTGATCTACTATATATCAATGGAAAGCTCTGTGAGTCCTCTTTCCAATAAATTGGTTTCATCCAATTTGTCTATCGGAGCAAAAAGTTATGGTCGATCTACTTCAGCCTATCAAAAATAAATTTTTGGGACAACTTTAAATGATCATAACATCTCGTACACAATGATTCCGGTGAGATACTATATATCAATGGAAAGATATGAGAGTCCTTTTTCTAATAAAATTTGTTTCATCCAATTTGGATATCGGAGTAAAACGTTAAGATTGATCTACTTCAGACTATCAAAATAGTCCACCAAAGGACAGATTCGAGAATTATTTAATTTTTAGGAGAGTTTTGGTCATTCTCCCTCACCTAAAATCCATCTAAACCCTATATTAAAGCCTATTAGTAGCATTATATGTTATATTTTATCAAATTCCCTCAAAAAGAAAACCCTAAGCTCCTACATCCAACTTTAAGAACCTCCAAAGTTCACCATTAATTCTGCAAATTTATTCAAGATTCCAAGTTCCTAGTTCAAGAACTCCAAGAACTATCATTCAAAGACACGATTAACATCTCAAAAATGAGTATTAATCTAAAGTTCGTCATTCAAGGTTTCTGAGGTTTTTCAACAAGAACTCTCTTTCGTTTTTATGCCCAAAAGAACTTTTCTTTACAAAGGCATAATTTTTATTTGATTTTTACGAATTTGAAGCATGAACCCATATCTTATGATTATTATTATGAAATCTTGATTTTTATGATTTTGAAAGATGAATTTACATGTGTGGAGATATAAAGCATGAATCTTGAATGATATTTATCATGATTTTGATATTTGAGTCGTGAATCCATATTGGAAATTGTGTTTTTTTGAGAAAGTGTGTGTTATAAGCACGTTGATGTTGAATATTTGAGATATTTTTAATGATTTGACCTTTTGGTCTTAATGGAGTTGTTTTGAACTCGAGTGTGAAAGAAATCCACAACGTGGTTGATTTTGATAGATGGAAAGCATGATGGCTCCCGATGTATATTTATATATTACTAAAATTATTTTATTATGGATTGTCTTTGAAATGATCTGAGCTAAGTCCAGGAGAAATATTTAGCACCGAGTGGGAGGTATAAAGCGACCTTACTTTCCTAGAACTACGTGCCCCCATAGCAGTGAGCCTGAGGCTGATTTATATAGTGATCACTAGTTTGTGTAGATTTGATATTGATAGTCCTACTCCGATGGCAAGGATAAGATGGCTCTCCCCAAAGTGGGTTGTACGTTGTACTCCATGTAGCTCACAAGGTTTATGTCGGTTATAGGATCTCCAGTGTATGTGTGTTTCCTTGTGTCTATGGTGAATGGTGAAGTGATTTGAAAGTGGAATTATGAAAGTTATTCTTTTGAAAGATTTAAATGATATTTACATTATGAAAATTGATATTCTTGATGAACTGAAAGTGATTGACAGATTATATGATGACTCACATGTGTTATTGTTCTTATTTCATCCTTTCATGATTATGATGATTTTCTTTGAGCTATGTGAGTCTTTCATACATACTGAATATTTCTTATAAATATTTATGATGATGATGTTTATACCACTGCATACACCCTCATATACTCAGTTCCTTTCCAGGGTACTGACCCACATCTTCGGATGTGGGCTGCATTTTCTAGGAATGTAGGTTTAGGTGCTCAGTTTCAGATTTGACAGTGATTCTTCGGGCACGCTATTCTTCATCCTTTGTTGTGGTGAGTCCTCATGTTTTGAGGATGTGATTTTTGATGTTGGTTTCACAGACTTATTTACATTTGATAACTGAGTATGAGTCAGTTGGGGCATGTCTCAATGGCTCACTGGTTTTATTGATTTTCTTAGAGTCTTGTCAGACTAGTATAGATGTTGGGAGTTGACTAATAAGTCATATTTTGTTGTCTTTCTAAAATTCTTTTATTCTTTGATGATGATTACTCTATTGATATTTGACGGTTATTTATGAAAACCCCATTGATTTGTGTTGAACTAAATGAAAATGGCTCAAAGGGTTAGCTTGGGGCTACTCGTAGCCTCAAGCACTGTGTGACACTCCGGGACCTATTTTCTAGGGCGTTACAAACTTGGTATCAGAGCCTAAGGTTTTAAGGTATCCTAGGGACTCTAAGAAGCCGCATTAAGTAGAGTCTTGATCATCGGTGTGTAGCGCACCACATCTATGAGCAAGAGGCTACAAGTCATTTTAGGAAAAAGTGTGATTCTTTCTTTCCCAAGTCTATCGTTCTTAAAGTGTCTCTCTCTGCTATTGATTCATGCTCTACTCTTTTATTAATATGTCTCTACGTCGAGCGAGAAGAAATAATAATGGTCATCAACCTCAACCCACTGACCTATTGAATTAAAATGTGTCTGATGCTAAATTTTGGGCAACCTTTCAGGCGCTGGCCCAAGCTATTACTACAAATATTTAGACCAACCCGGCCCTGACTCCACAATAGCAGGGAGGTAATTCAGCTGCTGCCAGGATCTGTGACTTCATGCAGATGAATCCGCTAGAATTCTATGCATCCAAGTCTGAAGAGGATCCACAGTTGTTTTTAGAGGAGGTGCGAAAGATTACTCAGGTGATGCATGTATCTGAGAAACATAGTGTGGAGTTGGCTGTGTATAGGTTGAAAGACCTTGATTATGACTAGGTTGTTTCTTGGAGGAAAAGTAGAGGTGAGGGAGCTGTCCCTACAACTTGGCAAGAGTTCCAGGATGCATTCCTGGATAAGTTTTTCCCTTTGGAGATAAGGGAAGCGAAGGTGGAAGATTTTATAAACCTGTGATAGGGATCTATGATTGTTAGGGAGTATTGTCTAAAGTTCAACTATTTGGCCAAGTATGCTCCTGACTTAAGTGGCTAATAATCGGGCTAGTATGAGTAAGTTTGCGACTAGAGTGTCTAGTTATGTGGTTAAGAAGTGTAGGTCTGCTATGTTGAATAGTGAGATGAATCTTTCTAGGCTGATGACTCATACCGAATAGATTAAGGTAGACAAGATTAAGGAGAGAGATAGAATGAGAGGGAATAAGAGAGATAGGTACGAGCAGTACGAACAGGATCAGACTAGATCGCAGAGAGGGAGTCACCTTCAGTATCAGGATCATTCGTCTATGCCAGCACCATCATCTACTAGTGCTCTCATTCCTAGAGGTAGGCAGGAGCAAGGTAGCAGGTCATATGCATCCATGTCCCAGTACAGTGCTGGCAGTAAGCCAAATCATCCCCTGTGTCCCAAGTGTGGTAGGGCTCATTTGGGTGAGTGTTGGGGTGAGAAGAGGGGTTGTTTCCAGTGTGGTGACATGGGTCACAGAGTTAGAGATTGTCCACAAGATAGATAAGGGCATCGTGACTATCGCCCTCAGACCCAGACTCAGACTGTTAGTGCTCCAGTTCTAGTGAATCGCCCAGCCCCAGCTCAGGGTGCCTCTTCTAGCAATGCTGGCGGGCAGCGCTAGAATAGATTCTATGCTTTACTATCCCACCAGGAATAGGAGAAATATCTCAATGTTGTGACTGGTATGTTTCGTATATTTCAGTTTGATGTGTATGCTTTGTTGGATCCTGGATCTAGTTTCTTATATGTTACACCTTTGATTTCTTTGAATTTTGAAATGAGTCCTGAGATTATTCCTGAGCCTATCCTAGTTTCTACCCCAGTGGGTGATTCGATTATTGCCCAGAAAGTGTATAAAAAGTATCCTATTACAGTTCTTCATAGAGTCTTGTTGGCTGATCTAATTGAGTTAGACATGTTAGATTTTGATGTAATTCTGGGTATGGACTGACTGTATTCTTCTTATGCCTATATTGATTGTCGGACCCGAGTGGTCAAGTTTTAGTTTTCGGGTGCATCCGTGTTTGAGTGGTCTGGGAATTTTGTGTCACCCAAGAGTTATTTTATTTCTTACCTCAAAGCTAGAAAGCTTATTTCCAAGGGGTGTATTTACCATTTGGTTAGCGTCAAAGACACTAAGTCTGAGACTCCAACTCTCCAGTCTATTAGCGTCATGAATAAGTTTTCTGATATCTTTCTTGATAATCTCCAAGGGATACCTCCTGATAGAGAGATAGAGTTCGGGATTTATCTTCTTCCCAATACTCAGCCTATTTCTATTCCTTCTTATCATATGGCCCCTACAAAACTTAAGGATTTGAAAGAGCAACTCAAAGATATACTAGATAAGGGTTTCATAAGTCCCAGTGTTTCTCCTTGGGGTGCTCCTGTGTTGTTTGTGAGAAAGAAAGATGGCTCTTTGCGTATGTGAATTGATTACTGCTAACTAAATAAAGTTACCATAAAAAATAAGTACCCTCTTCCGAGAATAGATGATTTGTTTGACCAATTGCAAGGTGTAAGTTATTTCTCAAAGATAGACCTTCATTTCGGCTATTATCAACTCAAAGTTAGGGAGTGTGACATCCCGAAAACCGCTTTCCAAACTCGTTATGGACATTTTGAGTTTCTTGTTATGTCTTTTGGGTTAACTAATGCCCTAGCAGCTTTCATGGACCTCATGAATCGAGTGTTCAGACCATATCTGGATATGTTTGTCATAGTGTTCATCGATGATATACTGGTGTACTCTCGTAGTGAGGATGAACATTCTGATTATCTCCGAACTGTCTTACAAACTCTTAGAGATCATAAG
This sequence comes from Capsicum annuum, assembly GCF_002878395.1. NCBI lineage: Eukaryota > Viridiplantae > Streptophyta > Magnoliopsida > Solanales > Solanaceae > Capsicum > Capsicum annuum. The sequence continues at coordinate 187,029,090 of NC_061119.1, forward strand.
TTATTTTCCAAGTTCAGTAAGTGTGAGTTTTGGCTCAGGTCAGTTACTTTTCTGGGTCATATCATTTCTTCCGAGGGTATTAGAGTTGATCCCCAAAAGACTGAAGCTGTTAGAAATTGGCCTAGACCTATTTCTTCGACTGATATCCAAATTTTCTTAGGTTTAGATAGCTATTACCTCCATTTTGTTAAGGGTTTCTCCTTTATAGCATCTCCTATAACTCGGTTGACCCAAAAGAAAGTGAAGTTCTTGTGGTCTGAATCTTGTGAGAAGAGTTTTCAAGAGTTGAAGACTCGACTCACTTCAGCCCCTGTTTCGACTTTTCCTGATGGTGTTGCTGGTTTTGTGGTGTATTATGATGCTTTGAGAGTTAGGTTCAGTTGCGTATTGATGCAGAAGGGTAAGGTGATAGCTTATGCTTCTAGACAGTTGAAACCCCATGAGAAAAATTACCCCACCCATGACCTTGAGTTGGCTGTTGTTGTGTTTGCTTTGGAAATATGGAGACACTATTTGTATGGTGTCCATGTTGATGTTTTCACTAATCATAAGAGTCTACAGTATGTGTTTATCTAGAGAGAATTGAATCTTAGACAGAGACGATGGTTAGAATTGTTAAAGGACTATGATATGAGTGTGCTGTACCATCCGGGCAAGGCCAATGTTGTGGCGGATGCCCTAAGTAGAGTGTCCATGGGTAGTGTTTCGCATGTGGTAGAAGGTAAGAAAGAGTTGGCTCGTGATGTACATCGTTTGGATATATTGGGGGTTAGGTTGTTTGACTCTGCTGGAGGTCGTATAGGGGTTCAGAGTAGTTCTAAATTCTCCTTGGTTTCAGAAGTAAAAGAAAAGCAATACTTAGATGCTAGTTTGGTTAGACTGAAAGAGTCAGTCAAGGACCAAAAATAAGAGGTTTTCTCCTAAGGGGGAGATGGTGTGTTGAGATTATAGGGTAGATTGTGTGTCTTGAATGTTAATGATCTGAGACAGAGGAATATGGCTGAAGCGCACGAGGCGTGATATTCTATTCATCCTGGTGCCACCAAGATGTACCGAGACTTGTGGGAAATCTATTGGTGGAGTGGCATGAAGAAATATATAGCAGTGTTTGTAGCTACTTTTGCAACATGCCAACAGGTTAAGGTTGAACACCAAAGACCTGGTGGTATGATGCAAGAGTTTAGTATTCCCACCTGGAAGTGGAAAGAGATAAATATGGACTTCATGATTGGTTTACCTCCTTTCCGATGCCATCATGATTCCATTTGGGTTGTGGTTGATAGGTTGACTAAGTCTGCTCATTTCTTGCCTGTTCATACTTCATATACTGCTGAGATTACGCTAGATTGTATATCCGAGAGCTAGTTAGACTTGATGGAGTTCCCTTGTCTATCATTTCGGATAGGGGTACTCAGTTCACTTCGCAATTTTGGAAAGCTTTTCAGAATGGTCTTGGTACCCAAGTGCTTTTGAGTTCTACTTTTCATCCGTAGACCGATGGTCAGGCTGACCGGACCATCTAGACCTTAGAGGATATATTGAGAGCTTGTTCACTTGACTTTAAGAAAAATTGGAATAATCACTTACCGTTGATAGAGTTTGCTTACAATAACAGTTTCCACTCTAGTATTGGCATGGCTTCGTTTGAAGCCTTATATGAGAGGAAGTGTAGATCACCCATAGGGTGGTTCGAGGTGGGTGAAGCGGCTATGAGTGGTCCTGATTCGGTATTTGAGGCTATGGAAAAAGTTAAGTTGATTAGGGAAATTTTGAAAACTGCGCAGTCGTCAGAAGTCATATGCGGATGTTAGAAGGAGAGACCTTAAGTTTGAAGTTGGTAACCTAGTGTATATGAAAATTTCACCCATGAGGGGGTTGAAGAGATTCAGAAAGAATGGGAAGCTTAGTCCCAGTTATATTGGTCCTTACAAAATTCTTAGCCGTGTTGGTAAGGTAGCTTATGAGGTCGAGTTGCCTTCCGAGTTGTCCTCTGTTCATCCAATATTCCATGTCTCCATGCTTAGAAAACATATTAGCGATGTTATGGTAGTGGATTCCTCTGTGAGTGCTGACATTCAAGAAAATCTTTCTTTTGATGAGATTCTTGGGAAGCTGTGGTGAAACCAATCTGTTGAGGGTGCAACTTGGGAAGTTGAAGCGGATATGCGATCCAAGTACCCGCACCTATTTTTTGCAAACTCCGATCAAGCCAAAGGTACCGTTCTTTCCTAAATCATGCCTTTTGATAAAAGATGCAGCAGTTCAGCTATCATTTATTAGGTGTTCAGCTGTAGTTTCTTGAATTTATGCATTCTATGTTGCATTCGGAGTGAGAAACGATGTGGTGATGAGTCTAACAAATGGTTTCAGCTGTATGCTCTATTCCCTATCTAATCTTTGCATGTCTAGCGTCATTCGAGGATGAATGTTTCCAAGGTAGGGATGATGTAATACCCCGGGAAATTTTTCATTGAAATTTTGTACGTAAACGTGTTGGGTTCTATCTTCTAGAATAAATTATAAATTTTTTGTATGGAATGTCTTATATTATGACCCACCATTGCGTAGAGTATCGAAAACAATTTCCAATGATATGTGGATCATCCAAAACAAACACCCGAGCGACAAGTTATGAACATTCCGATGGAACCGTGAATAGTAGTGAACAGTAAAACGTGCAGGAAAAAGTACTAAGGCCTGACGTATTTTTCTCCAACTTTAAATGATCATAACTCCTTGTACATAATGATCTGGGTGATATACTATATATCAACAAAAATCTCTACGAGTCCTCTTTCCAATGAAATTGGTTTCATCCAATTTGTCTATCGGAGCAAAATGTTATGGTCGATCTACTTCAGCCTATCAAAAGTGAATTTTGGGGTCAACTTCAAACGATCATAACTCCTCATACACAATGATCTGGGTGATATACTATATATCAACGGAAAGATATGAGAGTCCTCTTTCTAATGAAATTAGTTTTATCTAATTTGGATATCGGAGTAAAATGTTATGGTTGATCTACTTCAGACTATCAAAACAGTCCACCAAGGGACAGATTTGAGAATTATTTAATTTTTAGGGGAGTTTTGGTCGCTCCCCCTCACTCAAAATCCGTCCAAACTCTATATTAAATCCTATTAGAAGTATTATATGTTATATTTCATCAAATTCCCTCAAAAAGAAAACCCTAAGCTCCTACATCCAACTTCAAGAACCTCCAAAGTTCACCATTAATTCTACAAATTTATTCAAGATTCCAAGTTCCTAGTTCAAGAACTCCAAGAACCATCATTCAAAGGCACGATTAACATCTTAAAAATGAGTATCGATCTAAAGTTCACCATTCAAGGTATGTGGGGTTTTTCAACAAGAACTCTCTTTCGTTCTTGTGCCCAAAAGTACTTTTCTTTACAAAGGCATGACTTTTATTTGATTTTTAGGAATTTGAAGCATGAACCCATATCTTATGATGATTATTATGAAATCTTGATGTTTATGATTTTGAAAGATGACTTTACATATGTGGAGATATAAAGCATGAATCTTGAACGATATTTATCATGATTTTGATATTTGGATCGTGAATCCCCATTGGAAATTATATTTTTTTTGAGAAAGTGTGTGTTATAAGCACGTTGATGTTGAATATTTGAGATATTTTGAATGATTTGACATTTTGGTCTTAATGGAGTTGTTTTAAACTCGAGTGTGAAAGAAATCCACAACGTGGTTGATTTTGATAGATGGGAAGCATGATGGATCCCGATGTATATTTATATATTACTAAAATTATTTTGTTGTGGATTGTCTTTGAAATGATCTAAGCTAAGTCTGAGAGAAATCTTTAGCACCGAGTGGGAGATATAAAGCGACCTTGCTTCCCTAGAACTACGTGCCCCTGTAGGAGTGAGCCTGAGGCTGATTTATATAGTGATCACTAGTTTGTGTAGATTTGATATCGATAGTCCTACTCCGATGGCAAGGATAGGACGGATCTCCCCAACGTGGGTTGTACGTTGGACTCCATGTAGCTCACATGGTTTATGTCAGTTATAGGATCTCCCAGTGTGTGTGTGTGTTTCCTTGTGTCTATGGTGAATGGTGAAGTGATTTGAAAGTGGAATTGTGAAAGTTATTCTTTTGAAAGATTTAAATGATATTTACATTATAAGAATTAATATTCCTGATGAGCTGAAAGTGATTGACAAATTATATGATGACTCACATGTGTTATTGTACTTATTTCATCCTCTTATGATTATGATGATTTTCTTCGGGCTATGTGAGTCTTTCATACATCCTGCATATTTTTTATAAATATTTATGATAATGATGTTTATACAACTGCACCCCATATACTCGATTCCTTTCCATGGTACTAACCCACATCTTCGGATGTGGGCTACATTTTCTCGGAATGTAGGTTCAGCTTCGATAGTGATTCTTCGGAAACGCTGTTCTACATCCTCTATTATGGTGAGTCATCATGTTTCGAGGACGTGATATCTGATGTTGGTTTCACAGAATTGTTTACATTTGATAACTGAGTATGAGTCAGTTGGGGCATGTCTCAATGGCTCGCTAGTTTTATTGATTTTCTTAGAGGCTTGTCAGACTAGTATAGATGTTGGGAGTTGACTAATAAGTTGTATTTTGTTATCTTTCTGAAATTCTTTTATTCTTAGATGATGATTACTTTGTTGATATTTGAGGGTTATTTATGTAAACACCATTGATTTGTGTTGAATTGAATGAAAATGGCTCAAAGGATTAGCTTGGGGCTACTCATAGCCTTAAGCACTGTGTGACGCTCCAGGACCCGTTTTTCGGGGCGTTACAATCGACCTAAGAAACAACCAAAAATTCATAATGACTATATCGGGCTTGGAAAGCAATTTTGGGAACGTTATCCTCCCTAACCTTACGCTAATAATTACTCAAATGGAGGTCTATCTTAGATAAATATCTAGCACTCTAAAGCTGCTCAAAGATATCATCAATTCTTGGGAAAGGGTACTTATTTTTACTAGTGACCTTGGTCAGATGTCGGTAATGTCAAGACCCAAAAATCAAGGGTCATGATGGCACTTGTCCCAGCAAGACAGACAAGCTTATCACCCAAACTAATATAACAAGGGAAATCAATAACAAAATCCAAGAAAAGGCTTTTAGAGCGAAGCTAAGCCTTACAAAAAGGATAATAGCAGAAGTATAATCAATAATACCAAACCAAAACCCAAAACCTGGTGTCACTATATAAGAACTGCTAAATATATCTCAAATTTTAAAAGATATAATAATAATCCAAGAAGGATCAATATACTAGCTTTGAATAAAAAATAAGACATGTAATAGATAGGAAGAGGTAGTAGGCCAACTTTTGAAGCATAGCATGTCCGCTACCTCAAATACTCCAAAAGTCACCCAAATCAGCTACTCGTGTGGCGCACTCATACCTGGATCTGCACTAAAAAGCTGCAGTAGGGATGATTACGGTACACTTGTACTTAGTAGGTATTATTTGTCGATTGGGTAAAGTAGAAAATAAAGCATATAAACACAAACTATAGGTACGTTACCTGCAATAAGAAAATATCCCAAACAGTAGCCTACGTTATCTCCACTAATAGTTCTAATAATACACACATATAATAAATACATGTACAGAAAAGAAGAACAAATATACACATACATCAAATACAAGTATAGTAAGATAGAACAAATGGATAGATATCAAGTCAAAGACAGAAATACAATCACAACAAAAGCACAATAGATGAAGTCCAATGAAGATGATGATGTGATGCACGAGGTTTCTGCACAACCTCCGTATACACCTACAAAGATAAATCTTCTCAATATAGGACCCATGGGGGGTTCGTTAACCCATGTACAATCAATATTGAATACCAATATCCATATCTCTTCTTTGACATATACATTAGTAAAGGGTTTTTAAGATGTCATCTTTTCTATTAGAAAAAAGCAGTGTTTCTAGTATTTTCAGTATTTTCACGGTGGTACCAGTGTTTCATGAATAAATATGATATGAGGATGTAATTTTAAAAACCAAGCAAGGTGAGAATATCCAATATCCCACCAATATACCAACTATGTGAGCCAAAATTCTACTCAAATCAACCAATCATCCATGATCCAAAATAATCCAGAAAATGATTAAGTAAAACATGCAAGAAAGTTTTGTCGATACCACATAAATCTTAAAATATAGTTTTTTCCATTGAAAGAGTGCAACCAAACATACATATATCAATACGAGGCCAGCAACATCATATAAGACCCCACATGATCACACATAATAAATAGTATCTTAAAATTATCAAATATTATCCTCATATGCCCCCACACGGGCACTCAAATCACCTAAACATATTTTGCATGGTATAACCCCATACCCATAACATGATTTTACATTATTATTAACTACCCAATACAGTCTAAAGAAAGTTAATCCATAACCTACATCAAATGACAAAAAATGATCCAAAAAGCCTTCAATCCAGATATTTTTCCTTACAAGTGGATCCAGAATCAACAAAGACATACAAATACATAATCTACACATCAAAACAAAGTCAACGATACCCATATGGCCTATTTTTGAGTCGGATTCAAAATAGACTACCAAAATATATTTTCAAAAAAAAAAAAAGAGTAGTTTTATTAAAAAAAACATGTTCCTCATACTCATAGGAGTCTACAACTAAAAACCCATGCAAAAATGAGGTTCAGATCCAAGAAAAACTATTTTCAAGCTTTATGATAAAAACCTCCAAAATCCATTTTGAAATCAAGAATTTAAAGTTGTTTTAAAGATCAAATAAGAGAAAAATGATAATTATAAGATTGAAAACGTAATTATGAAAGAAATCTGTAACACCCCACATTTTTGGGCAAGACTTTGAACCGTCGTTCCGACGTGTGAAAACTCTCATCAAAATATTTGGATACAAATAAATGTGTCATAATCATTTACCTAGTGTTTTAAGTTCTATTGAAGTGAAAAATGTTCATAGAAAGAATTTAGAACAAAGTTGAGTTGTGAACACTTTCATCGATTGAGTTTTTGTATTTGATCCTACTAGGGTCAACTTTAAATGAGTGTAATTACTAGAATATAACTATTAAGGTGTCCTACTATATATCAAATGAAAAATCTTTGAGTCTTATTTCCATCTCAACTAGTTTCACCTTAATCTAATATCGAGTAGAAAGTGATGCTCATTTTACTCTAGAGTGTCTGACTGTCAGAAAGTGATGACTAAGTTGACGAGCCATCAACCATAGTCATCAACCTTAACTAGAAAAGAGTAAAATCCATCTAGAATTAGTGACTAGGGTGATAGGACGTCACAGAGTTGACAGATTGTAAACCTAGTTGTCAGTTGAGGAAATTCCTGCATTTTTCTTGGTTTCTTTAGGTGTATTTTGGTCTTTTCCTCACCCAAACCCTACTCCCCATGACTTAAATCACCCTATGCATGATAGTTTCACATCATTAGTTAGTTTTCAATGTTTACTTCACATCATTAGTTAGTTTTCAATGTTTAAATCACCCTATGCATGATAGTTCCATTGATTTCATGTTAAACCATCAGATTATGAACTAAACCATGAGAAGTTGTTATCCTCCCAAGTTTACCTTATCCCCATGTTCAAATTTATGTATTTTATCAGTCAATCAAAATGTCTTATGTTTTGGGCCTCTGAACTATGACTTTATTCCACTATTTTAAGTGTTGTTATCTTATTTAAGTTTCATTCAGTGCTAGAGGGTTATGAACACCGAATACCTATATGTTTTTATAAGTTTTTGTTTTCAAGTAATAAGACAGTCATACCATGATTTTATTATCAGATTCAGATTATCATGTTCATGCTATGCGCTTATCAGTACAATACCATGTCATGTTAAAAAAATAATAATACCAGTGTCATTCAGTTGGGAGTAATACTTAGCACTAAGTGAACGCAGAGATGATGGCTCCCCCGTCAGTTAGGCATGAGTCAATAGTAGCAGCCCCTAAGTTCCAGACCTGCAGTGCCACTATATATTATGAGTGGTCCCCCGTCAGTTAGATGTGACACCCTCGTCCTTCGAGACATCAGCCTTGTGGATCCACATTGTCAGTTATGTGTCGGTACCCCTGGCAAGGTATTGACAACCTTTCAACTGGGGTTACAGGTTGGACCTCGATAGCTTAGATTGAGATATGTCTGTTGCAGTTAACTCCCACAGTCTCAATGTAGTATTCAGAGTAGGCCAGTTCTGGTTTTCATGACCAAGTTTACAGATATCAGTTATTTAGTTATACAGATTTCAGATTTTAGTTATTCAGTTTAAAGATTATTTCAGTACAAATTTATTGTTGGTCATGCATTTTCAGTTTTACATGTTCATGTTTTCATGCTCAGTATCCATACATGACCCTCAATTCAGTTTTACAGCAGGTTCAATTTTACATGAGATTTACATACAGTATTCATATTTTATCGCTTCCCAAGTTCAGTTTTTCTTATTCTACAAAAGTAAAGATTTAAGAAAACTAAGTGTACTGATTCACCATCTTATCAAATTATGTTTGTTACTCATATTTTAAGATACTTCAGCTTTCAATTAATTTCAATCTCTTGGTGAGTCTACTTAGACTTAGCATGCATGTTTTAAAATTATCTATCTATTCAGTTTTACTTATTGCATTCACCCCTACTTACTCAGTACATTCCATAAGTACTAACTGCATATACGTCTGTGTGGATACATTATTTTAAAATGTAGGTAACAGAAGTATTCCACACACTAGGGTTGCACAGTTTTAGCTTTCAGCCAGCGGGTGATAAGTTCTCCTATTTCAGGAACTCCAGTCCATTGCAGTACATGTGTTGTATTTTGATTAACCATATCTACTGATTAGTGGTAGTTGGAGGCATGTACGAACTATCTATAGTCAGTATAGTAGAGGATTCGCAGATGGTCAGTCAAAGTCATTCATGAAACTCAAGTTCTTTCTTCAATTTCATCATATTGTAAACTTTATCAGTATTACATTAATTTTGATTTTCTTATGATTATGTTTCCACTCAGTAAATTTAGTTTTTATACAATTTAAATCAGTTGCTCAAGTATCATTCCAGTACATGGGTTAGCTTAGTATCACTTGTGGTTCTAAGCACTGTGTTACGACTAGGGGGTAGCCTCAAGTCGTGACAAAATCTTTAAAAAAACTTTGGAATTGCAATTAGAGCTTTCAAGGCCCAAAAATGATGGAAATGGGGTTTTGATTCTCTACTTGGGAGGAAATAACGAAAAGTAAAATAGAAGTTCTTAGAAAATGGGGAAATAATGTTCTAAAGTGATAGACAATGATTCTATGAGAAAATGCATTAAAAATCATCAGAATTAAAGCTTCCTAGCTCTAAAAATGTCAAAAATACTAAATGGATTTGATTTGGGTCTTAACCAACAATGATGGCTACAAAAGTGGCACTTTGGCTGCTAAAGCGTCCTATTCAAATGGTCAAAAGCTGCTAAAGCGGTCAACCAGCCACTTTAGCGCCTACACCAGTACCATCAATTCTCGAAACTTGTTTTTGACCCCAAAACTCATTTAGAATCCTATGAATAGGGTCAATAGTGAAATTTGATTATAAAACATGTTACGGATCCAATGGATTTATTAAAGTAACAAAAAAAGGGTCATTATAGCAAAATTGACCCTCGAGATCCTATTTTACACTATTTCTGAACCAAGGATCAAAATAGGATCTATAGGCCACAAAATCTAACCAACCCTAATACTAATCCAAATTTGGCATTCTAGATCCAATGGCGATATCAAATTTGTTAAAAATATCATTTTCATAAAACAAACCCTCGAGACCCAATTTTACAACTTTTTGAACCAAGGATCAAAATGAGATATAAAAGCCATAAAACCACACAATCATGTTACCAATCTAAAATCGACATTTCGAATCTGCTGGTGCAGTCCATTTTGCCCTCCAATGCACAAATCAATAAATGTTGACCACAGTCAACTATAGAGCCTTTATAACTATCAAAAACCATAATTTCACATAAATCATACCGAAATACACTAGAAACTATGCAAATCATCCCCACACTCTAGAAATACCAAATAGTCAAATCATACAAAAATAATTATTTCACATAAATCATAAAAAAATTGAGTCGTTACATCATCCACCACTAAAAATCTAGTTTATCCTGGAACTAAAAGCAAAGAAAATACCTGAGACTGCAAAAAGCTAGGGCTAACTACTACCCATATTAAACTTGACCTCCTAAGTAGCCTCCTCTACAGGTATATGTCTCCACTGAATCTTAACCACCGGAATATCTCTAGAACACAACCATCTAACATTCCTAGCCAAGATGGAGACAATCTTCTCATTAAAAGACAATCTCTCATCTAACTTAATCGAATCCCAACGAATGACATGAGACTCACTCAAAATGTAACCAGAAGTATTAAACATGAAAGACTGGATGAACAATTGACAAATCTGGGAGCAAAGCTAACTAATAAGCCACATCACCAATAGCCCTAAGAATCTTAATGACCTAGTATACCTGGAGCTAATCTTTCCCCTCTTCCTAAATCTCATCATGCCCTTCATGGGCGACACACAAAGTAAAACTTGATCACTAATACTAAATTTCAAGGAATAAAGTTTACAATCTGCATAGCACTTTTGTCTACTCTGAGTCACTCTAAGTCTATCATGGATGATCCGAACTCTATCCAATGACTCATGAAGCAATTCTGGACCTCGATGTCTAATATCTGAAACATCAAACCAACCAACTAGAGAGCAAGAATACCTACCATACAAAGCCTCAAAAGGAGACAACTCAATACTGGAATGGTAGATATTATTATATGCAAACTTTTCCAAAGCTAGATATTTCTCCCACTGACCACCAAAGTATATCACACATGCATGGAGCATATTCTCCAAAACTTGAATAGTCCGCTCCAACTGACTATCAGTTTAGGAGTGAAAAGTTTTACTAAGATCAACCTGGGTACCTAACTCCTTCTAAAATGTCATCCAAAAGTGAGATGTGAACACTGAACCTCGATCTGAGATGATAGAAACTGACACACTATGAAGACACATGATCTCATAAATGTAGATATGGGCCAACCTCTCGATACCAAAGAAAACCTGAACCAAAATAAAATAAGCAAATTTGGTCAACTGATCCACAATGACCCAAACACTTTTAGAACTACAAAAAGTATGAGGCAACCTAGACATAAATCCATATTGATCTATTCCTATTTCCACTCGAGAATGGGTAACCTCTAAAGCAAACCACTAGGCCTCAAGTACTCAACTTTCACCTGCTGGTAACATAGGCAACAAACTACAAAATCATCTATATCCTTCCTTATACACCCTACCAGTAATGGTATCTCAAATCAAGTTACATCTTAGTCACTCCTGGATGAATAGAATACCTAGAACAATGTGCCTCCTATAAAATCAATCTAATCCAATCTCCCACTGTTGGCACACAAACTCGACCTCCAATCCTCAAAATACTATCTAAATTAAGTGTATATTTCTTAGCCTCACCACTCTACATCGTATCTTGAATTACTCCTAACCTGACATCATCCAACTGATGAGCTCGAATCTTCTCCATCAGGGAAGATTTAACCTTCACAAATGCCAAAATACATCCAGCTATTGAAATATCAGGACTAACCATCTAGTTATCTAAAAATTCTACCTCTAAGGCCAAAAGCTTCTTTTGGGTCAAAAGATGGGCCAATATACCCATGATTGTCGACTTTCAACTCAAGGCATTTGCAACTATGCCTTACCCAAATGATAGAGAATATTCAGGTAATAATCCTTAAGCAACTCAAGCTAACAGCACAACCTCATATTAACATCTCACTGGATGAAGAAGTACTAAAGACTAGAATGATCCAAAAAAATATCACAATGAATCCCATATATTATATAATCCAAATGGCCTCCAAATTATTATAAAGGATTTTTATGGCTCAAGAGGCACTTGAATACTCCTTGGTGATATCCAAAATGTACCAATTTTATGATTATAATGATTGAGGATGTTCGAGGGATGTTAAAGAGGCCAAGGGAAGGTAAAATGGGGCTAAAAAGCCCCCGAAAGAGGACATGCACCCCATCCGCTTTGGAGGTGCATGCCCAAACCACTCTAGACCTATTGGAGCGGGTTAAAATAGACCATATGCCTTGAATATATGCCTTTTGTGTGCCCCAAATGCTTATGTGGATTCTTAGTGAACTTCTATGCTTTGTATTTCGTAAATGGGTCACTTTTGGGCCCATACAATGTAATAGTTAACTCTAGACTATAAATAGGGCCTTAGACATTTCATTTCCTTAGTTATTGATGAATTATAAATGTACACTCTTATGAGAGTGAGAGAGAAATATGGAATCGCTTGTGTTGATCTTTCGTTTAGAAACGAGTGTTGCTTGGGAATCTGATTTCTTTGTTGTCTACGTAGGAGTTAGGTGCTTTGTTTGACATTGAATAGAGGTTTAGATTTTGTTTTCTATTCATTCGTCCATTGTGTCTATCTATTACTTGTTCTCTATCTATCTTTATCTTTCATATTCGTATCTTTGCTTAGTTTTTAATTTCAAAGTTTGTTTTCATATCATTTGGTATAAGAGAATCTTGGGTTTGTTATGTAAAAAATTTTTAAAAATGTTTAAAATAAAAATCCCTAAACTTTTTTTGTATTTTTGAGTCCTTTTTGTTGTTTGTATGCTAGATTTATTCCCTCTAGTGTTGGGTTAGAACCTTGAGATTTGTGACTTGATTGTGTCATGTGAGAAAATCCCACCATTGTTAACTTAAAATTGAGGTTGAAGAAGTTGAAAAAGTGTTCTCAACATTGAAAGAAGCTTAGGGTTAAGAGATTGTGTCATTTGGAGAGGTTTGAAAAATTCACCATTTCTACAATTTTGAATGTTGAAGAAAATACAAGTGAGTTTGAAAATCTGAAAAATTTAGGTGTTTTTTAGTGCTAAAGTTTGTTGAAATGTTTTCCTTATGTTTACGAGAGCCTACGCTTAAAATTTAGTGAAATTTCAAGCCAAAATGAAGAAGTGCATTTTGGATTTTCAAAATTGTTCTTGGTGTTCTTGAGAAGCTTCATATCTTCATTTTGAATCTTCATAAAAAATTTATTGTTTAATCCAAGAAAGAGAAGGAAAGGGAGTGAAAAAGTATTGGTACGAAGACTATCCAAAGTACCAAGAAATATTCCAAGAGAAGAGGACAAAAGAGGGACCATAAAGGGGCATTATCGCCTATTCAAGAGGATGGTTCGGTTGACCTACGCTTGAGGTGCCTTTGATCTGTACCTAACTTGCTAAAGAAGGTCAGAGGCAGACCAAAACAATAACTCTTGTGCCCCACCTACTCTAGAGGTTTGCTAGGTCTACTCCTGATCCGCTATAGCTTGCTCTAAGTGCATGTAAAGCCTTCCAGTTCACTTTTTGCAAGGTTCCATCAATCTAACTTTATTTTTTGATTCTTAACTTCATATTTTGATTCTTAAAAACTAGATAACACTAATAATTTATATATTAGCTGATTAATTAGTTCTTGAGTCCAATTTCTTTCTTGTCCGTTCTTTTGTGCTTCTCTCTATTGTTTTCATTGAACCTTCTTGATTTAACTATGATAGTTTGTGTTTGAGTTTTATTTTAAATTTTAAACAAGAATTCATTCCGATCACAAGACAAAATTGGTACCAAGAAATCTCATTGGAGTATAAATGATCTATCAACACTTGCAACGGCAATTGAGAGATGAAATAAGGTGAGAACTTCAAGAGCTTGTGAGGTTAATTTCTCTAACACTAACGTGTTTGTTGTCTTTATCACTGTATTTATTCATAGGTACAATGGCTACATAAGGATAAACATCACAAACCATGGATAACAATACCTCGAATGCTATATTAGTGGTCCTTGAAGCTCTCAACCATAAATTTGAATCCTTTGAATCTAAGATAGATAACATGTATGGGTGGATAGATAACATGATAGATCATCTAAACTTCCCTAAGTCCACCCTTTCTAATCCACTAAACTTTCAAGCTTCCTTGAGTTTCCATGCTCAAAATACCTTCCTTAAACTACCCCAAATTCCATAAAGCCAAATTTAACCCAATTAAGTTGAGGATGAAGGGAAAGGGAAAGCTAAGAATGGGAATAAGAATTGGCTTAAGAAGGAGAGTCATGTAAGAATGTTGATCCAATAATTAAATTGAATGAGGTCCATAAGCCAACGCTTCCAAAGGATGATTCAAAAAAGACCTCTCATGAGCATAAGTTCAAGGACTCCAAGGTTGATGAAGACTTGATAGAAAGTAGGAACCTAATCAAACTCTTATGGGTCGATGGTATATTATTATAAGAAGTGAATCATCTAACCCCATGGATCGAAAGAAGGAGTTATCTCCAAAGGAACAAATAGGCAAAAGAATCAAGCATATTGGTCCAAGTTGATGCATGGAAAGAAAGATCCTTATAAAGCACCTATGGAGGACAAGAGAATAACTTCAAGGTATTTCTTCCAAGGTATATACCTACTCTTTTCTAGTCCTAGTAATCCTTGGATACATGATGATATTTTCCTCATATTGAATAAAACCGTAAAATTGATAGATATCATGACACACCATGAGAGTATTATTGTCTTTATGATTCCTTTATAGTGTTTGCCTTTGGTGCTTGTATTGTATGGGCCTTGCATTCTCGATGCCCAATCTATTTGTTTCTTAGGAAAGGGTCCTTGGTATGTACTTGATGTACAACTTTGGTTTCCTAATCCTTGTCACACTTGTGTGGTTGGACAAGTTTAGGTAATAGGAAGGACTCTTAGGAACATTATAAGTACCATGAAAAGAAGTCACCTAACTTCTTGGGTATGCCCTGGTTTGGAGTGAATTAGTTTCTCACGAATTCCCTAATTTCTCTAATAGAATAATTCTCTTGGTGATGCACTCTTGTCGGAAGTTGCTTGAAGATAAAAGATGTAATGTGTTTTAATTACCTTGTCTCACCTTATTATATACTCATGTTTGAGGGTAATTTAGATGAGAATGGTGTCCTTAACTCTATTCTTTTCTATCTTTTTGCTTATAATGATGACTATGTTTGTGTTGAAAATGCATTTTTTGTGAACATAGATTGTTTTGAAAGGAAGGATGATGTGCATCCTAATGACTTGACTCCATCCTTGGTTGTTCCAACTTCTAGTTATTTGATTACTATCTTTCTGGAGTACCTTGCTATTATTAAGTATGGAAACACCTTGTATGGGAATCATCGTCTTTATATCATTCTTTACTACCTCTTAGTATTTGATGACATCCATGTTGTTGTTGAATTTATTTTATATAGAGGTAGGAGTTCTTGGGTATGGTCTTTTGGTGAAATAATGAAACACTTCTATCTCACAACCTTGGTAGTTTCCTTGTTTTATAATGCTTCTTATTGCCAAGTTTTTGTATCTTAAATGATGAATTCCCTTCTATTAACTTAAAGAATGCCTTGTTATATGTGAAATGGGTGTCTCCTTGGAATGGATGTTTTGATTTTAACCCTCTTGCCTCAAGTATATATTGGTCATGTGTTCTCCTCTTGTGTTTAAAGGTTGTAGATTCGAGGATGAATCTTCTTCAAGAAGGAGAGCATGATACAATCTAAATGGCCTCTGGATTGTTAGAAAATATACTTATGGGTCAAGAGGCACTTGAAGACTTATTGGTGCTATCCAAAAGGTGCCAATAGGATGATTATGATTATCGAGGAGGGTCGAGGGATGTTAAAAGGCCAAGCGAAGGCAAAATGAGGCTAGAAAGACTCCGGAAGAGGAAATGCGCCCCATCCTCTTTGGAAGTGCACCCAACCCACTCTAGATATACTAGAGCGGGTCAAAACAACCCACATTCCATGAAGAAGCGTCCCAAATGCTTAAGCGGATACTTAGTGGGCTTCTATGCTTTGTCTTTGCCAAATGGGTCACTTTTGGGCCCATATGATGTAATAGTTGCCCTGAACTATAAATAGTGCCTTAGATATTTCATTTCCTTAGTTATTAATGAATTATGAATGTATACTCTTTTGAGAGTGAGAGGCAAGCATGGAATTTCTTGCGTTGATCTTTCTTTTAGAAATGTGGGTTGCTCGAAAATCTGATTCCCTTGTGGTCTACGTAGGAGTTAGGTTCTTTGTTTGATATTAAATAGAGGGTTAAAGGTTTGATATACCTTTAGTTTTCTATTCAATTATCCATTATTTGTATCTATTACTTGTTCTCATCTATATTTATTTTTCGTATTCGTATCTTAGATTTTTGATTCCGTAGATTGTTTCCATATCATTACAAGTAGTGCCTCCACCACTTCAAAGCAAAAACAACCATGTACAACTCTAAGTTGTGGGTAGGATAATTCCTTTCTTAGGGATTCAACTGACGAGAAGCTTATGCAATCACTTTATCCTCCTACATCAACACAACACCTAACCTAACACCCAATGCATCACAAAAAATGGTAAAACCCACACCCTCCAAGGGTGAAGTCGAGATAGGAGTTGATGTCAACAAATTCTTGAGCTTTTGAAAGCCCACCTTACAAGCATTGGACCACTGAAAAGAAATCTTCTTCTGAGTCAACTTGGTCAATGGAGTTGCAATAGATGAAAAAACCTCAACAAAATATCGATAGTAACTTGCTAAGACAACAAAACTCCGAATTTTAGTAGGCGAAGTAGGCTTAGACCAATCACGAACCACTGCAATCTAGGATGGATCAACAATAATACAATTATTTGTCACCACATTACCCAAGAAAGAAACAAACTTCAACCAAAACTCACACTTGGAGAACTTAGCATACAACTTGTCATCTCTCAATCTCTGAAGCATAATCTGCAAAAACTCCTCATGATCAGCCTCACTCTTGGAATAGACCAAGATATCATCTATGAATACAATAACATAAGAGTCGAGATATGGTCAAAATACCAGGTTCATCAACTCCATGAATGTAGCTGGGGAATTGGTTAATAAAAATACATGACCAAAAATACATAATGACCGCACTGAGTTTGAAGGTTGTGTTTGAAATATCCATAGCTATAATCCTAATTTGGTGATACCTGGACCTTAAATCAATATTCGAAGACACTGAAGCACCCTGAAGATGATCAAACAAATCATCAATAAAAGGAAAAAGATACTTATTCTTAACTGTCACCTTGTTCAACTAGCTAAAATAAACACACACATGCATAGACGCATCATTTTTCATCACAAACACGACAAGCACAACCCAAGGTGATACACTAGGTCAAATAAATACTTTATTCAATAATTTTTGCAACTAATCTTTTAATTTCTTTAACTCTACTGGGAATATCCTATATGGAGGAATAGAAATGGGCTTGGTGCCTATCTCAACATCAACAGAGAAGTCAATATCATGATCCGAAGGCATAACAAGCAAATTCATAGAGAACACATCCAAAAACTCACGAACAACAAAAAAAATCCAAAGAAGAAGGCAAAACTGTAAGACCCCTCAAAGTTCTCTCGTAGTCTGATCCTTAGAACATCTCAAGTGAAGTGTAATTCTGGCCTTAAGAGATCAAGAATTGACTTCCAAAGTGGGAAATATTTTAAAACATGTAGAATTTCCCTAATATCGACTTTTTGTCATGTAGAGAATTGAATAATCTTTCCATCGATACCAAATTCTCCTAAATCCAACACTTAGGCAAAGAGTTAGAGCCATTTTAGTGAGACAGTGTGCCACCTTACACTTTGACGCGTCGCCGAGCCAGCCAAAATGGCAATTGTCAATTCCAGTGATCCTCCATGATTCCACCACATCGCGATATCTTTTCAGTTCACAAACAAGGTGGCAACGCGATTTCCACCGTATCGCGCCAAGGCTCAGTTTCCCAATTGTCCAATTTTTAGTAAGCTAGCGCGATTATGGCGCGTCGCACCAGCACGTAAAATCAAGATTTTTCTAGTTCTAGATTTTAATTCCAAGAGAAAAAAGTGTCCTATATCAACCCCTATATATACTCTTTAACACGAGATTCAACACATTTACAGCCAAATATTATTGGTTTCTCTCAATTTTCTTCAAGAACAAGACCTAGGATTTCTAATCCAAGACCCAAATCATCAAGGTTTCACCGTGAATCTTTCAATAATTGAATAACAAGGTATATTAGATATTGATTCTTGGGTTCTTTCCACCCAAGAAGTTCAAGAATCCTTTTCTAAATTCAAAGATCTTATATTTATGAGTTTTCATGATTTATGTGAATTGAAATTAAAGTTCATGTTATTATGGAATTTTAATTCATGATTTAGACTATCAATTTCAAGAGTTGAGTCTAGTATGTGATGAATTGTATGATGTTTATGATAAACCCTGTCCAAGTTGCATGATATTGATGTATTCATGATGATTAAGTATAGAATCTACGGTATAACTAAAGCATGCTCCCTATATGTTTGATAAAATGCTTATGTGAAGAAATTAGAGCCATTATAGCATGTTGACTAGAAATCCCCAATTGTGTGTAAGTTCATGCATGCCAACTGTTTGTTGAAAAGCCTTAGTGAATGAATGGTGATATGTTAGCATTAAATTCCCAAATTATGTGCTCTTCAATGCTTGTAAAATATCTGTTGTTAGATCTTGTTTAATGGAGTACGAGACAGTAGCATGTCTCCCTATACTATTACATGTTTATGATTTTTCTTGAAGAGATGATTTAATGATTGTAATGGTGAATGAAAGTCCATGGTCATGATTATTTAAGATGATTATGTTTTACTTGTATGTTATCGAGTCCTAGGGTTAATTATACCAGAAAATTTAGCTGTAAGTCTAGAGCCCATGTCAGTTTTCACGATAATCTCTGTCAAGTCATGATTCTTAGAACTCAGTCAGTTACAGAATTCAGTACTCTCACATAGTTACAAAACTTTAGAAATCTCAGTAATCCAAGTATCATTAGCATTCCAGCTTTAGTTCAGTACTCAGCTCAGATCTTAGTAGTATTCAATACTCAGTTCATACCTTAGTAGTATACCATCAGTTAATGGAACCAAGTGAATTCAGTCAGATCAGTCAAGAAATATGAACAGTAACAGATTCAGCTTAGTCTAGTATAGTCTAAGAATTAGTTCAATGTCTATTTAGTTGGAAGTAGGATTCAGCATCGAGTGAGGGTAGGGATGGCGGCTTTTCCGTTCTTTAGGTAGAGTCATTAATAGCAATCCCTATACCTCTAGAACTGCGTAGCCAGTGCAAGATGAGGAGTCACTTGTTATATTAGGCTTGACTACCTCCTAGGATTCACCCATTATATTAGGCTTGGCTCCAACCAGGTGTCACCCGTTATATTAGGCATGGCATCCTGGGTTTAGACAGAAGTGTCTTTACCCGCGGAACGCTATTAACACCCTTCCAACTGGGGCACAGGTTGGACCCCAACGAGCTAAAAGGGGCATATCGATTAGATGACTACCTCCCAAGATCTTAGTTTTAGATTCAGTCTTAGTAATAGAAGTCAGCTGAGGAGTCACCCGTTATACTAGGCTTAACTACCTCTCAGAGATCACCCGTTATATAGGATTGATCTCAGATTCAGATGATCATATTCAATATCAGTAGACTTAGAGATCACCCATTATATATGGTTGATCTCAGATTCAGAAAATCATATTCAATATCAGTAGAGTCAGAGATCACCCATTATATGTAGGCTTGATCTCAGATTCAGACAATCATATTCATTATCAGTATACTCAGAGATCACCCATTATATAGGCTTGATCCTAGATTCAGTTTATCCAGTATCAGATATCATTACCAGTAAACTCAGAGGTCATCCGTTATATAGGCTTGATCTAAGATATAGTAAATTAGTATCAGTATCAGCAGGATTAGACATCAATCTCAATAGACTCAGTTATTTAGTCTCTCAGTATTAGTAAAATAAGACATCAATTGTAGTAAACTCAGTCATCAGTAAGTCAGTATTCAGAAACCCGTATTCAGAGTTCGAATTAGTGTTACTGTGATTCTAATTTTGGTTTATGTATTCATGCATATGTCCTCCTTCAGTACTCTCATGTTATTCAGATAAGTAACTGTTCATGGATAAGCCCTTGCATTTAGCCTTACTTCATCTAGCATACCAGTACATTAAAAGTACTGAGGCATACTTTTCTCTTGTGCTATGGTGTCTTATACCATAGGTTCAGAAGCGCAAGATCCAGAGCACCCTTAGTAGTCCAGACTCAATCTGCAGTAGTAGACGTAGTAGTGAGTCCTCTTCATTCGAGGATAATCCTTATTTTATTATGACATTAGATTCAGTTTATTATTAGTAAATGGAGTTAGTTGGGGACATGTCCCATCATCTCCACAGTTCAGACAGTTAAAGGTTTTTCGGATAGATGTATTAGTATTCAGTTTTCAGTATTGATTATTTTAGAGGTTTTGAACCTTATGGCAAGTTTTCCTCCCATTTTCCATATTTTTCAATATTTTTATACAGTTATTACAACAGGTACCAGATAAGGGTTAGCTTGTGGTCCTTCGAGATTATGAGCACTGTGTGGCATTCCGATTCTAGAAAATCGAGGCATTACAGAAACAACACTAGTATCATGAATATGATCCAAATAAGATAGGCATCCCCTCTCAACCAAGAGACGAGCCTGAATAAAGGATAAAACTCTCTTGGAACTCGAATAAAGTGCACCTTTCCAAGCTATCCTTGGAACACTCGGTAGAGATAAAGTCATAATCTTAGCATAATAATCTAGGACAACATGGTAAGGAACCAACCAATCTATACCTAAGATGATGTTGAACTCTATCATATCTAAGACAATTAGATCTACCCAAGTCTTATGGCAACAAAAGTCATAACATAGGATCGGTATACTCGATCCACCACTAAAGAGTCTCCTACAGAGGTAGATACATGGATAGGCAAGGCAAGAGACTCATTGGTAGAATCAAAACCCAAAGATGCTGAACCAAAATACCCACTACTTGAACTCTATAACAGTATCTAAACGGGTCTACCATGATACTTGCAAAAACATCTAGAATCTCTACCTCGAGAGATGTGATCTATGAACTCACCTTAATGATGCACCTTATTGGTGCCTCCCCATAAGATACTCAAAGAATAGACTCATTCATCTTATCTACATCTACTATACTCTAAAATGGTCCTCCATACACAACCATCTGAGTCATAGCTAGCTAAAGAGAAACATCTAACCCCTTTAAAAACTTCTAAATATTCTCAAATGTGATGGCAATGCAGGTATAAGAATACCTAGATAAGGCATAAAAAAGTGCCTCATACTCCATTAAAGTCATAGAGTCCTGCTTCATGCGATTAAACTCATCTCTCCTCTGGCCCCCCAGACTATAAGGAACAAACTTCTCCAAAAAAGGCCTCAACAAACCAATTCCACGTCATCTTTGGAGAATTAAGAGGTATGCAACTAACAAGTGAACTTCACCAACCTGTAGTTGCATCTCTCAATTGGTATGTAGTACAAGAAACCCTATGCGACTCAAGAGAACCAAGGTTATGCATCTTCTCCCTACAACCAATCAAGAACTCCTAGGCATTCTCGCCCATAGCACCACTGAACCTAGAAGGACTCAAATGAGTAAATCTCTAAAACCTCTTCTGATCCTCAAAAGACATAACTGTACTCACAATAATAGGAGGCATAGTGAATTTGGCAGGCTGAGATCCCACCTAAGGAGATAACATAGATGAAAGCAGAACTCTTGACCTCAAAATACCATACTCAAATACTGTCATAGAAGGACACACTCAAAGTCTATGGAGTACTATAAGCAAATGTCAGTACCACAGAAGGATCTACACTCAAAATCGAAGGAGCACCATGTACATTTGCACAAAAGATAATTAAGTATAATTTAGAATGCAAGATACGAAAGGAACCGCACAATAAAGAACAATATAAAAGAAGTTTCCTAAAGATATCTTATAGCCTTTTGAAGATAGATATAGACATCTACGTATCAATCTATGAGACTTTATTAGATACCTCATTCTTACACTATTGAGACCAATGAAACTGGCTGTTCTAATACTAATTTTTCATGACCCAAAAACCTAGGGTTATCATGGAACTTGTGGCAAAAAATCCTTAACAATTAAGCCTAACAATCAAATCGATGTAACAAGGAAATCAATACCAAAACCCAAGACAAGTCTTTTAGATCAAAGCCAAGCCACACAAACATGATAATAGCAGAAATATAAACAAATATACCAAACCAAAACCCGAAGCCTGATGTCATAGTGTAAGAACTACTAACTATAACTCAAAGGTCAAGAGATATAATAATAGTTCAAAATGATCAAGACTCTATCTCTGAAAATAAAATAATACATGTAATAGATAGGAAGAGGTAGTAGGACAATACTTGAATCATAGGATGCCCACTACCTTGAATACTCCAAAAGTCACCCGAATCATCTATCTATATAGCACACTCATACCTGGATCAAAACTAAAAGGGTGTAGTAGGGATGAGTATGGTACACTTGTACTTAGTAGGTATCATCAACTGACTGAGTAAAGTAGAAAATAAAGCATATAAACACAAACTATGAGTGTGTCACTTGCAATCAGAAAATGTCCTAAATGGTAGCCTAGACGGTCTCTACTAGCAGTTCTAATATACACATATATAACAAATACATGTAGAGAAAAGAATAAAAAATATACAAGTACATCAAATACAAGTATAGGAAGATAGGACAGATGGATAGATATCAAATCAAAGACGGAAATACAATCACAACATAAGCATAATATATGAAGTGCAATGAAGATGATGATGATGATGTGATGCATGAGGTTGTCGCACAACCTCCATATTTACCTATAGAGATAAAGCTTCCCAATGTAGGACTCATATGGGGTCCGTCAACCCCACTAATAACTATATCTGCTCTACAGCATAGACATCGGTAGAGGATTTTTATGATGTCATATTTTTTGTTAGAAAAAGCCAGTGTTTTCAGTATTTTTATGGTGGTATCAATGTTTTATAAATGAATATGATATGAGGATTTAATGATCACAACCAATCAAGATGAGAATATCCAATATCCCACCAATATACCAACCATGTGAGTTAAAATTCCACATAAATAAACCAACCATCCATGATCCAAAATAATTTCGAAAACAATCAAGTAAAACATGCAAGAAAGTATTATTGATACCACATAAATCCCAAAATCTGGGCTTTTTACATCAAAAAAAAGTGCAACCAAACATACATATATCAATATTAGGCTACTAACATCATATAAGACTCCACACGATCACACATAGAAAATAATGTCTTAAATTATCAAATATATCCACATAGGCCCTCACACCGGCACTCAAATCACCTAAACACAATTTCTATTATAAAACCTCGTACCCATAGCATATTTTTATATTATTATTAACTACCAAACCCAGTCTGAAGAAAGATAAGTCATAACCTACCTTAAATATCAAAAATTGATCCAAAAATCCTTAAATCCTGAGATTTTCCCTTATGAGAAAATCCAAAATAAACTAAAACATGTGAATAGAGAAACTACCTTTTGAAAGAAAAACAACGATATGTATATTGCCTATTTTTGAATCAGGGTCAAAACGGACTCAGAAACGAATTTGTAAAATAGAAGAATAAAATTAGAATTTTATTTTAGAAATTTATTCCCACACTCCTAGGAGTCTATAGCAGAAAATTCATGCAAAAATGAGTGAAAATCGAGGTTCAAATCCAAGAACCTCGAAATCTATTTTGAAATAACAAATTTGAATTTATTAGAATATGAAATCGATAGAAAAAAAAGTATCAATACAAGATTAGAAACTTACCCATGGAAGAAATCTTGAAAAACCCCTTTGGAATCATCCAAATCTGAGCTCCCAAGCCCTAAAAATGATAAAAATTAGGTTTTGATTCTCAACTTAGATGGAAATCATGATAAATAATATAGAAGTTCTTTGAAAATGGGGAAAATAGTGTTGTAAATTTATATACAATGATTTTATGAGAAAAATACATATAAAATCATCAAAATCGGAGTTTCCTAACTCCAAAAATGTTAAAAATATGAAATGGATTTGATTTGGGTCTTAACTATCAGCGATGGCCACTAAAGAGGCACTTTAAAGTGGTCAGCATCAATGGACACTAAAGAGGCACTTTCAAGTGGTCAGTCATCCACTTTAGTGCCTACACCAGTACCAGCAATTCTCAAAATTTATTTTTGACCCCAAAAACTCATTCAAAATCTACGAAAATGATCCAATAAAGAAATTTAATTTTAAAACACATTTCATATCTGAAGGAATCATTAAATTTATGAAAAAATTTCACTATCGCAAAATTGACCCCTGGGATCCTATTTACACTATTTTTGAATCAACGGTCAACATAGGATCTAAAGGCCATGAAACTGAACCAACCTTACTACTAACCCAAATTTGACATTCTAGATCCAATGGCAATATCATATTTTCAAAAAAATATTCTTTTCATAAAACTGACCCTCGAGACCTAATTTCACAACTTTTTGAACCAAGAGTCAAAATGAGATAGCCATAAAACCACACCAATCATGTTGCCAACCTAAAATTAATATTTTGAATCTGCTGGCACAGTTTATTTTACCATCTGACACACAGATTAATAAATATTGACCAAAGTCAACTATAGAACCTTTATAACCATCTAAAACCATAATTTCACATAAATCACACGAAAATGCATTAAGAACTATGCTAATCATTCTCACACCCTAGAAATACCAAAAAGCATCCATGGGAAGGGATAAAATGGTCAAATCATGTAAAAATAATTATTTTAGATAATTCATCAAAAAATAAGTCGTTATAGGTAATCTATACATATGGAGAGGGGAACCATCTTTCTTATGCACAAAGAGTATTAGACACCCCAGGGGGAGGCACTAGGTTGAATAAAACCTTTATCAAGAAGGTATCTTAACTATTCCTTTATTTCATTCAATTTCTCAAGAGCCATTTTATATGAATTGATGAAAATAGGATGGGTGTCAAGTAATAGGTCAGTCTAAAAGTCTATCACCCTATCTGAGGAAATCCCAGGGAGTTCATCTGAAAGATTTTTGGGAATTCATTAACTACAAGGACTAACTAGAGAAAAAGATTATTTAACCCAAACAAGATAGTACAAACAACCTTTTGATATGAGCTTATGGGCTCTAAGATAAGAAATGAATATCCCTTTAGTTTTTAAGGAATTTTCCTCCCATTCTTTGACTGGTTTGTTAGGAAAATAGAATATAGCCTTTTTAGTTCTACAATATAGGGTAGAATAATAAGAATGAAGCTAATTTATCCCTAGGTTCACATAAAATTTTACCATGTCAATCCTTATAAGGATAACCATTGTCTTTCGATGAAATATAGACACCACACAATTTCTATAAACCCTCACAGCAATCACATAATCACCAACAAGGGTTGAGGCTAAGAAGGATTCAAGAATACTTTTAGGATTAAAACCAAAACTCACTGCTACATAAGGGGTCACATAAGACGAAGTATATCTGGGGTCAAGTATCACATAAACATCACGGGAGAAAATTTTTAGCGTACCTGTAACAACTTTTGAGGAGTCTTTTGAGTCCTAGAGAGTGGATAAGGCATACAGATGGTTATAATCTATGCTCGCTCCAAAAGTATTCCCCTTAGTGGCTAGGGTGAAAGAAGAAGTAGTTGGGTCTTTACTGCCTCAGAAGGTTCCCCTCACGGAGGGGCAATCTCTTTAGAAGTGGCTTGGTTGTCCATAAGTGTAGCACACATGACTACCATATTGACACATTTTGGGGTGATTCTTTCCATAAGAATCGTAGTGAGTGTATGGGTTAATGGGTTGAGCCACACTACCCTGAGACTGAGTACCCACAGCCCTAGGCCCATTTTTAGGCAGAAATTGTTGATTACCGAATGGTTCTAGAATAGGTTCACTAGCTGACATTCTAGATTTTTTTAGCACATTTAAGACTTTTTAACATGAAATAATTGTAAGTTCTTAAGTAATTATTGGTGTTTTTGATGTTATTTCTTAAGATTTTATAGGAAAGTCAAGATGCATGGAAATAAATAACAATGGAGTAAAAGAGCTGAAATTTGAGCAAAAAGAGCTGAAGACATAGTTGACGACAACCGTGATAAGTCGTCAGCCTTGTGATGGGCTATCAGATTGGTGTCAGCCTTAACCAGAGAGTTATAGTTTGAGAAGCAGTTCTGACGACATTGGTGATGTGGCATCAAAGTTTTGATAAGGCATCAATAAGGGCGTCAGCCTTAAGAAGAGAATTAGCAAAAGGAGAAGACATCTGATGACGACAGTGAAACGCCATCAGATCTGTGATGCGGCGTCAGTAACATTGTCGGCTTTAGAAAGAACTTGAAGACAACTGGAGCTAATTTGACACCATCCGTGATAAGGCATCAGACCCTTGATGTGGCATCATCTAGGGCGTCACCTAATCTGATAATTTTATTTATTTTGTTATTTTAATTCCATAATTAAGTTTAGGTATAAATAGAAGTTTTGAGGGTTTTATTCAGGATCTCTCAATCTTGTTTTTGGAACTGGGGAGGAACGTACATTGCCTCATCTTTTTCATCAAGTATTTTTCTTGTTTTCCCTTCAACACTTATCAACTATTGTGGATTATTCTATTGTGATTCAATTGAAGAAACAATTATTGTTTTCACCCATTCATAAGTTTATCCATACTATCATGAATTAAACTTTTTATTTCATTCATTGAATCATGAGTGGCTAATTCCTTTAGCCCGAGTTATGGGATCCATGGATTAGGGTTTGATATACTGCTAGGTACTTAAAGAGTTCAAAGAGTAGTAGGACCTTTTGAAATTCTATTGTTTTAACTTAAAATCTATTGGTTGCAAACAATAGGTTATGCCTTATGTTTATTTTCTTGAATAGAGAAATAGACTAGAGGACGTGAATTATCAACAGGGACTCGAAATCTACCAACCTTCAATTTAATGATTAATGTCATAACTGGATTAATCTACCTGAGATAACTTCCTATTGGAAATAGATAAGTTATCCAAGTTTGAGAGAATTAAATAATAAATTTTCTGGTGAGGTCGAGAGATAAGTCAGATAGTATAGTCGTCAGGGATATTCTACTATTCCTACTTACTTCAAGAGTCTTAAGCAGTACCTAGTATCTGTCAATTCCCGAAACCCACAGTAAACATAACTCTGGTTTTCCATTTATATTGATTACAAACATTAATACTAAAAACCCATTTTATATTTTTGTATCATTTATTTGAATTTAACTTGTAGCTATAGTTTCAAACTAGTTTAATCGCCACTCAGATTGTTTCCTATGGATTCGACCCTGACTCCAAAGTTGGGTAAATGTATTAATGATGAACGCCTTACACTAATTTGAGGTTTAAGTTGAGTGTTATCAAAAATGGCACCGTTGCCAGGGAACAATTTGGCGTATTGAGTTGGTTTGGAATTTTACCTTACTTGCTTGAATTCGAACATGTAAATATTTGTTTGTGATTTTTTTTGTTTCGTGTGTTAGGTAGATTTTCTTTATTTTTTATTATTTCTTTCTATGGCATCATGGAATGAATGTGAGTTTGATGGTTGGAAATCTTATCTGGATGATCGATGTCCATATTGTGATGGACCCTACTTTTGGCATGACTATAGATATTCTCCTCGGAGAGAGATGTGTGCACCATATCCATACTACCGGGAGTATAATTTTTCTTTATGTGGTGGTCAAGATGGACATTGGAGTGATTGCTCAAATTCTCCCTCCCCCTATTGTGCTAACCCAAGTTCTATTTCTTCTTATGAGTATGACAGGTCTTATGGTCAAGAAAAGGAAAAATGTAGCACTGGAAATAGTGACATTAAAGCTATACTTCAACTAATATTGGATCATACAGACACAACGAAGGATACCATATGTGACATATCACAATACATTAGGTCATTTAACGAGGGAAGAGAAAGGATAGAAGAGATGGATATCGAGGTCAATCATCCAAAACACTTTTCTACATTATGTTTACATGATATCTTATTTGTGAAATTATTTAAAATAATGGAAGAGTTTGACGATGAAGAGCAAGTTTACTATACTGATGATGAGCTTTATGTTAATCAACCCTTGGAGATTTCCCAACCAACTGAGCCAACAATGAGGGATGATTCCAAGATTGAGAAAATAGTGCTAGAGGCAAAAGAAGAAGCCAATCCAATCTCTTATGAAGACTCTAGACCAATTCAAAGTAAAAATGTTGAGAAGATGAATAAAAGTGAGTATGTAAAGGATATTGTAAATTTTGAAGTAGGATTTGTTAGGCCACACTCGAAGCATTTTTCCGCATTATGATTAGATGATATCTTGTATGTGGAATCATCTAAAATAGTGGAAGACTATGAACATGAGGAACAAGAATCCTATATTCTTTATTTTACACTTGATAAGCAACACAAAAACACACCTCACTTTAAAGCTGAGCTATTTACCATGTATCATCCCTTACTCGACTTCTTAATCTTTGTACCACCTCCCTATAAGTGAGGAAAGAAGATGGACTCTAAGCTGGGGGTGAAGTTCATATCCTCAAGATGGAGGAAAAAGCTGAGTTGGGTCGTGCCGCAACACTAAATTAGGCGCTTCTTGGGAGGCAACCCAAGATATTTTATTGTTTGTATTTGTATTATGTGATTGACATCAGATCTTCACACCCATGGTGCCACAGGTATGTTTCTAACTCTCTTGTTTTGGATTGAAACATTGGGAACACTGCATGATATTAAGTTGAAGGTGGGGCTACTTGTGGGTGTGATGTCCTCCTGGGGGTTTTGTTGCTGTGCCTCTTTTCCCTGGAGTCTTGTTCTTAGTAGAGCCGGCATGTTTAGGCGTATTGTGTTTGTTTTGTGATGTATTATGGTTAACTAGAGAAAAATAAGAATCTAGAGTAGTTGATATAGTTTTGTTGATTTTAAGACTGATAAACACCTCTCCGTTGGTCTGTTTTATAACTATGTGATATGCATTTATATGTGGCTTCTATGAATCTTTTTATGGCATTAATACTAGGGATATGATAATCACTACTAACAATTGCATGAACCGAATGAGTAGTAGCTTGTGATGTACCATTGTGCCATGTGTGTGTGAGGTCTTACTCAATTCCCTGTGTGTGTTGAATCTAGAACTTGCTCGGTTAGTCTTACCTTGGTTGAAAGATAGGGGTTAGGAAAGGATCATAAGCCGTTTTGATTTTTAAGTCACTTTTTTTGCCTAAATGACCTTCCCTGTATGAATGATATCTCTTGATCCCTATTTTAAGCTTGAATTGACCATTTCTTTCTATGAAACCTATCACCTTCCCATTTAGATCATAATGAACCTATTTTAGCCTTGGTTCTTCTTGGAAGCTGTGCATCTTGACTTAGGTAAACAACCTAAGTTGAGGGAGGTTATCATAGGGATGCATGATGTAAACTAGGTATGAAGAAAGGTAGAATAAAAGGAAAAGAATAAGTGAAAAAGAATAAAAAGCTGGGTGGTGTCGAAGAAGAATAAGAAAAGAAAAAGAATGAAAAAGAAAAGCCACATCCATCCTGAATAATGTGTGATCAAGAAAAGAAGAAAAAAAGAAAAAGGTTAATAAGTGAACCCCAAAAGTTAAGGTAATGCCAAGGAGGCTTAGTCACTCTAAATGCCATCGAATATCATACTAGCCCTTAGCCTACATTACAAGCCAAAGAAAAGACCTATAGTGATCCTAACATACCTGTCTGTACACCTTGGTAATGAAAATAAGGTCAAGTATATGGTATTTGACATGCATTGATTGGAATTTCTTTCTGAGAGTGAGTTTCTCTTGACTGTCCCCGCATTGACATGCTTGAGTTCATATATGAGTGAGGAGGGACTTCTTTATTGAAAGGACACATCGGTTGCATTGCTAGCTGTTTACTTGTTTGGGCAGTGTAACTTGTACGTATGCATGGTTATTGTTGCGGAATTGATGCCATATCTTGATTCCTTTGGGTCACATTGTTAATCTTCATTGATATGCACAATTGGATTTATAAGTAATTGAACGTGGAGAGTAGCATGAGTTTTGAGCTAAACTTGATAATCAATTGTGATAGGTATCTTATTTGTCTCTTGGTTAAGCATCGTAGTATGGTGTTATGCAGTTACTTGAGGACAAGCAATTATTTTAAGTTGAGGGTGTTGATGTGCTAGATTTTTGTAGCATATTTAATACTTTTTAACTTGAAATAATTGTAATTTCTTAAGTAATTATTGGTGTTTTTGATGTTATTTCTTAAGATTTTGTAGGAAAGTCAAGATGCATGGAAATAAATAACAATGGAGCAAAAGAGCTAAAATCTAAGCAAAAAGAGCTAAAGACGTAGCTGAAGACAATCGTGATAAGTCATCAGCCATGTGATAGGCTACCAGCATTGGCGTCAGCCTTAACCAAGGAGTTGCAGTCTGAGAAGCAGTTCTGACAACGTTGGTGACGTGGTGTCAAAGTTGTGATAAGGCGTCAATAAGGGCATCAGCCTTAAGATGAGAATTAGTAAAAGGAGAAGACATCTGACCTCGACAATGAAATGCCGTCAGATTCGTGACACGACGTCAGCAACATCGTAAGCTTTAGACAGAACTTGAAGACAACTAGAGCTAATCTGATGCCATCCATGATAAGGCGTCAGACCCTTGATGTGGCGCCAGCCAGGGCATCACCTAATTCGATAATTTTATTTATTTTGTTATTTTATTTCCATAATTAAGTTTAGGTGTAAATATAAGTTCTGAGGGTTTTATTCAGGATCTCTCAATCTTGTTTTTGGAATTGGGGAGGAACGTACATTGCCTCATCTTTTTCATCAAGTATTTTTCTTGTTTTTCCTTCAAAACTTATCAACTATTGTGGATTATTCTCTTGTGATTCAATTGAAGAAACAATTGTTGTTTTCATCCATTCATAAGTTTATCCATACTATCATGAATTCAACTTTTTATTTCGTCCATCGAATCATAAGCGGCTAATTCCATTAGCCCAAGTTATGGGATCCATGGTTTAGGGTTTGATATGCTGCTAGGTACTTAAAGGGTTCAAAGAGTAGTAGGACATCTTAAAATTCTGTTATTTTAACTTAAAATCTATTGGTTGCAAAAAATAGGTTATGCCTTAGGTTTATTTGCTTGAACAGAGAAATAGACTAGAGGACGTGAATTATCAACAGGGACTCAGAATCTTATAACCTTCTGTTTAATGATTAATGTCGTAACGGGATTAATCTACCTGAGATAACATCCTATTGGAAATAGATAAATTATCTAAGTTTGAGAGAATTAGATAATAAATTGTTTGGTGAGGTCGAGAGATAAGTCAGATAGTATAGTCGTCAGGGATATTCTGTTGTTCCTACTTACTTCAAGAGTCTTAAGCAGTACCTAGTATCTGTCAATTCTCAAAACCCACAGTAAACATAACTCTGTTTTTCCATTTATATTTATTACAAACATTAATACTAAAAGTCCATTTTATATTTTTGTATCAATTATTTGAATTTAACTTGTAGCTATAATTTCAAACTAGTTTAATCTCCACTCACATTGTTCCCTTTGGATTCGACCCCGACTCCAAAGTTTGGTAAATATATTGACGATGATCACATTACACTAATTTGAGGTGTAGGTTGAGTGTTATCACTAGTCGATAACTGATCATTACTATAGTAACTCTTCTTAGACCATTTCTTACCCCACTTGCTACCTTGCTTCCGATTGACATCCTGATCTGTGGACCTATTACTCTTAGTCTGTCTCTCCACTACCTCTACATATTTCTTCTTCTCCTCATCTACCTATTTCATATACATCACCAACCTGGATATATCCAGGTCACTATTCAATATCACCCCCTTTCACTCCATTTCTAAAATCATTTGAAATACTGGATTCAAACTTCTTCATATGAGACCTTATATTGAACACCAGTTTTGGAGCATAGTGGGACGGTTGTGTGAACTTTAGTGCATACTTTTTGACACTCATTTTCCCCTGCTTCATATTTACGAACTCCTCAACCTCATCTTACCTCAGCTCCTGAGGGAAAAAATGATCAAGAAAAGCATCAGAAAACTTCTCCCATACCGTAAGCTCAGCATTCTCACCTCTCAACTCTTCCTACTTATCATACCACTAGTAAGCCACTCCTTTTAACTGATAAGCTAGAAACTCCACCCCTTTGTAACATTTGCTTGCATAACTCTGAATATCTTTTCTATCTCGTCCACAAACTCTTGAGGGTCTTCCTTATTCTTGGAGTCTATAAAAGTAAGTGGGTGCATCCTTATGAATTGACCCACCTGACTGACCTTAGAAGAGCCAATTATAAAGCCAATATTTCTAGACCGATGAAACTATAATGCCATAATCTGAGAGCATATTGATGTACTGATAGAATTTAGGATTTGTGACCTCTCTTTGTGGATATTAAGTATGGTTAATGTCAGTCTTGGGATCTCAAGAAGGACTAGTTGGCACTTGTAGGACCCTCAGAGTAGCATTAAAGTCTAAATTATGAGCCGTATCTCAGGTTTGCATCCCATGAGTTGGGAAAATCTCTTCAGCATTTATCCCTGTAGGGAAGGAGATTCTGGTAGAAGAGTTTTGACCATTGGATTTTTGGGGAGGCATGATCTGAAATATGAAAAGTCAGGTGTTAGATGAATTTCTTTGTAACTAGACCCTGCAACACAAACTAGAACATGAAGAAAAGAGAAACATTTCTAAATATCTTATAGCCTCCCAGTTATAAGTATGGCGCGCTACACACCCATAAAAGAGGCTCTACTCAACACAGCTTCATAGATACCCTGAGACCCTAAACCTGGCTCTAATACCAATCTTGTCATAACCCAAGTCGAGGCTCTGGTTGTGACAAGCATCCTGGACCATGAAGGACCGAAAGAAACCTTAGCATACTATCATAAGCATAATTCATTCAACAAAATATGAAAGATATAATAAATTATTCAAGAATCTTTTAACCAAATTTTGAAAACAATGTCATAACAAAATGACAACCCAAATCCAGTCTTTTAAGCCTCTACTAATGATTGTCTATCTAAGTTGGGATAAGCTCTTCCTACTGGACCATAAAACTAAAAAAAACTTAAATAGTTATAAAGGCTTTTTGGAACATAGAGTGTTCACAAACTCTAAATTCTGAGAAAATCCTACTGCTACATGGGGCCACAGAACTAAGCTTTAGAACCTACATTATGAGATAATGCAGCCGTCGGAGGACGGTTAATACTTGAAATGTATTGGTATGCAAGAAGATTTAAAAATAATAATATATTTCATATAAAATAACCAAAACTCATGTGCATTTCTAAAAGCTTCAACATATCTCTTAAAGACATAATCTTGACTTTTTTCTTTACTTTTGAGCTAGATAGCATTCCCGACCTTTCTACTACCCATGGGATATATGAGTCTGGATTTAACTCATTGGCGAACCTCCCAATTCAAGTTTTCCATAGGGATTAAAGTCTCTATATTCTATTCTAGTATACCAGTGCTTGAGGAAAGTATACATTGACCATCCACATACCAGGATTGAGTCAATTTTCACGCATTGATAAAACAATTGATAAAACAATGTATACCCAAGATACACTCCATATCATATAATTAAACAATGTATAATTTGGCAAAGAAAGAGTTTGAAGCATCAATCTTTTCATTTGTTCACTTAGCAACCCACATCAATTTTGAAATAATTATCTCTTAGCATCAAAAGGGGTTTATAGTTTAATCTTTTCAAAGAATAATTTTTAAACTCATATCATGAACATACATACATACACAATATAAAGTATTGAAAAATTTAATTTTCAAGCCCATGAGTGTTAGGGTCATTTGACATACCTCTTAATTGAGAGAAGTTGACATAATTTGACCTTTAGGGATAAATAGTTTTGAACCCTAGATAGTATTGTCCTCTCTTACTATTAGAATTATTACTATATGATTTCTAGAGTGTAAATTCGATCTTATGGCCCTACTCACGTATTTGGAGAATCGGGAATGACTTGAGAGTGTGAAAATGCCTTAATGCCCTTAAAATATTATAAGAATGGAATCATATTAAAGAAAAAAGAGGGGGTGTAGCGTAACACCCATTGCATAGGGTCAATCTCATGGTGTGACCCTCTTCACGAGAGGGAGATCACACGATGTTACCCCTATTGCAAACCATCAACTTTGCAGTGTGGGCCCCCCTCATGGGTAAGGCAATTGCCTATTGTGGTGGTATTCGCAACTTGGGGCTGACGCGCAGGGTTTTATTTACATTGCACAAGTCATTTCTATGCCCAAAAATGCCCCTAACTCAATCTAACCCATCCTAAAGGGTTTTACCTTTGATCTAGAGGTCTTATGAGCTCATTTTATGCTCTATTTAAGTGTCAAAAAGTCTGAGGTGTTACAGGGTGTAGGCGTGAGATCCATACAAAATTTGGTCAATTGAATTTGGGTACTTTATCCAAAATCAATAGATAAATTCAGGACAGGTATAATGATTTTTATAATTAAAATAAAGGGTGAGGTGAAATTTCTTGGATGATCCTTTTGATTAATATTTTTTCCTCATAATACTTTGTAAGTTTTTCACATAATGTCTCATAATTTAGATGTCTAAACTATAATTTTAGATATTTGAATTATTTTTATCCAAATTCCTGCACCCAAACCTCATGTTTGAATCCATAACCCCGAATCTTAAAATTTAGATCCTGAAAGATCCAACCTTTAGATCCACGCCCTTATCTGATACTCACACCTGAATCCTAGAACTTAGTAGATAGTAAGGGATTCATTTGTAGGTTCACGAGCACTTGGGCAGGAGCAAATCCAGTTGTTCAAAACCCGATTCATCTGAACACAATAATTTTAATGTGAAGTGTATATTGTTATATGAAACACAGAAAAGTTCAACAAATATTTATACTCCTTTCACAATTACTCGTTACTAATTTTCTAATTAGATTTTCACTTATACTTGTCATTTTTGACATATCAAGAAAAGACAACTTCTTTATTCTATTTTATCCATAGAATTAATTATTTATTCTCTAAACTAATTTTAACACAAATAGTAATGAATCATCAATTAATAAGGGTACTATTCCACCAACAAACTGAGTCTCTTATAGTGAAAACCTTTAGTGGACAAAGTGGTAGCAAGAATTACCTCTTGGACAACAAAAAAACTATCTTATGCAAGCAGGGTACAGCTAGTGCAGACAGTGATTTTTTGAATTCAATCTTACTGGGCTCAGATGTTCATTATTCTTGCAAGATTATTAAAGATGATAGAAGCACATTGTAGAAGTTATATATGGTTCGGAGTAAGTTCCATCACCAAAAGGGGCTTTAGTTTAATGGAATAGGATTTGCTTACCTAAAGCTACCGGAGGATCTAATATAATATAGATAAAAATAAGGAACAAGGTTGTTATTTCACAGATATGTTGGATATTAGCTAATAAAAAGGATAAACCATGGATTCAATGGATCCATAGTTAATACATAAAGGAGCGTGATATTGATACTATGCTAATTCCCCTACAAGGTTGTTGGATGGTGAAGAAATTATTTCATGCTAGGGCACATCTATCACTTCTTCAGTCTCTCAGATCTACAGATAGTATAATAAAGAAGATTTATAAGAAATTGCTAGGGGATTTTTACAAAGTCCTATGGAAAGGTGTTATGTATCACAACTAAGATCGATCCAAGGTTATGTTTGCAATATGGCTTCAACTACTAGGTCATTTACACACCAGAGATCGACTTATAAAATGGGGAATTTAGGTTGATGATAGGCGTACGCTATGCAAAAGAGATTTGAAGAATTGGAATCACTTGTTTTGGGAGTCAATATTTTCAAGACAAGTTTAGTATAGGTTGTTATGTTGCATACATGTTTGCCAACCCAACAACATAAATTGGCCAGCATTGACTTAATGGATCATCCAAAAAAACAAATACAGAAGCCACGTGTCTCAGATGATGAAACTCTTATGTGTTGAATTCATACGTACAATTTGGATTGAGAGAAAAATCCAATATTTTTTAAAAGAAGAAATAATATTCGGAAACACTCGCAAGGCAAATAGCTTGTATAAGTACATGTAGAGCCTATGGATGTGTTAGAAGGTTACTTGATCAAATTCAATACTAGTAGAATCAGAAGAGGGGAATAGTTAGGGTAAATTTTAGTAGGAGGGTCTGTGAGTTGGGTTGGTTCTTAGGCAGAGATTATTTTTTTCTTTGAGATAGAGTAGGTTGTGTTAACTTGCTTTGATTTGTAAATATCTTACTTGGTGATTAATAAAATTTCTTAATTACAAAAATAAATCAGGGTACTATTGTAAAATAAATATTTTAATAATTATTTTTTTAAAGAGTGTGCTAAGTCAAAAATGTGACAAGTAAATATGAATGGAGGAGTATTTGGATCCATAATTTTAAAATTGCCATAAATTCATTGCTAAGAACCTTGAAAGTTTGAATTTATTTATAAGTTGAACCAAGCATAGCAAGTGTGGGATCGAATCATATGTATTGCCTCCATTTAAAAAAGAGTGACCTATTTTCACTTGACACGAAATTTTAAAAAATAGAGAAGATTTTTGAATTTTGTGATCTTAAATTCAAGTTATTACAAATGTACCAAAATGTCCTTTAATCTTATGGTCTTAAATATGCCATGTGAAAATTTGAAATTAAAGTATTGGGAAAAAAGGAAAGGGGACATTCTCTCTAAATGGATTAGAAAGGAAAACAAGACATTCTTTTTAAAACAGAGAATGTATATCGTTAAAAAAGACAAATATATATAGAAAGAATTTATTTTAAAACTACTTTCACCAGAAAAACATAAAGTTCAAATTCTGGATCATTTAAGTCATGATATGAAAAGATAGTGCAATCATTCCTATTTTCTCTTTGCTTCCTTGGTTGTTTGGCAAGGAACATCCAAACTTATTTCCTGATTAGATTTTGTAGTACTATATTTCTTAGGCTTGGAGTGCTATACAAATACCTAGGACAAGTTTTATGAGATTCTTTCTTACATTATAAGTAGTGGCGATGCTAGAATTTGTCGAAGGGGTGACAAATATATTGCATAGATGTGTAATAGTTTTTATGTCTATATACTACATGCATGTATAATTCCGTTCGCTTCTATGCTATGATTTTTCTTTATGAAAATTTTGACTTGGGCATAATTGAGCTAGCCCACAAAATGGTGAAAATTGTTAAATTTAGCAATAGAAGAGAAAGGAGCTCTGAGGGAATAGAAAAACTATCTGGTATCCAATCATTATAATCTGTTACAATTGAAAAAAAAAGGTTAAGCTCACCATATATATACAACCTAAACTTAGCTAATACTAGTCTAATCAGTAGTATCTGTTAACCATCTAACTAACTAGAACTAATAAATAACATTACAGCTGTCACCAATTATGCTCTTCAACTTTAAGTCTTCAACACTCCCCCTTTAGCTAATGGATGAAAACAAATTCTTCATCCCTGGCTTGTCTACTAAATAATTATGTTGTGGTCGGCATAGTACATTTATTATAAGGTCCGCAACTTTTTTTTTGGTGCCAAAATGTTGAGTGAAAATCAATCCTTCTTGTATCTTTTACCTTACAAAATGATAGTCAATGTCTAGATATTTAGTTCTTTAATGAAAGATAGGATGTGTTTCTATCTGTATATCTTATCTTCTATCACAAAAAAATTTGTTGGAAGTCTAATTTAAGCTCCCAACTCCTTAAGTAATTCGG
This sequence comes from Capsicum annuum, assembly GCF_002878395.1. Classification (NCBI taxonomy): domain Eukaryota; kingdom Viridiplantae; phylum Streptophyta; class Magnoliopsida; order Solanales; family Solanaceae; genus Capsicum; species Capsicum annuum. The sequence goes on from NC_061119.1 coordinate 187,067,240, forward strand.
TTAATTAGATAATCTCTGCTACAGTTGATGTCATACTTCTGAATTTTTCTTCAGTAGAACTTCTGGAGAATGTCTGTTGTTTCTTTGATTTCTAGGATATCAAGGCACCTCGAAGTTTGACTACATCTCTTGTAACTAACTTCATAGACTCTAACCATGAGCCCCAATCTTAGTCATAGTAAGATACCAGTTGTAACTCACTCTTAGCTAGCATAAACAGTCCCACACCTACAATTTCTTTTAAGTATCTACCTACTCTCATAACTACTTCCATAGGTGATGTTCAAGGAGCACACATATGTTGACTGAGGCCTTGTACCATAAAAGCTAGATCATGCCTTGTCATGGTTAATTAAAGTAACATGCTTACAATTCTTTGATAAGCGAGTTAGTCCACAAAATGGTGAAACCAGTTAAATTTAGCTATAGAAAAGAAAGGATCTCTCAGAGAATAGAGAAAATATTTGGTATTCAATATTATAATCTGTTACAACCAAAAAAAAGTTAAGCTCACCATATATATACAACCTATACTTAGCTAATACTAGTCTAATCATTAGTAGCTTTTAACCATCTAACTAACTACAAATAATTAAATAACATTATAGCTACCACCAGTTATGCTCATCAGCTTTAAGTCCTCAACACTCTCTCTTTAGCTAATAGATGAAAACAGATTCTTCATCTTCAGCTTGTCTACTAAATAATCAATTTGTTGTCAATATTGTGCTTTTATTATTAGGTCCACGACTTGTTTTTTAGTGCCAATATGTTAAGTGAAAATCAATTCTGCTTTTATCTTTTCCCTTACAAAATGATAGTCAATGTCTAGATATTTAGTTCTTTTATGAAAGATAGGATGTGTTGCTATCTTTATAGCTGATTTTCTATCCCAAAAAAAATTTATTGGAAGTCTAATATCAACTCCCAACTTCTTAAGTAACTCAGTTAACTAGGCAATCTCTGCTACAGTTGATGCCATACTTCTGAATTTTGCTTCAGCAGAACTTTTGGAGAATGTCTGTTGTTTCTTTGATTTCTAGGATAACAAGGCACCTCTAAGTTTGACTACATATCTTGTAACTGACTTCATAGACCGTAAGCATGAGCCCCAATCTGAGTCATAGTAAACTACCGGTTTCAACTCACTCTTACCTGACACAAACAGTCCCAAACCTATAATTTCTTTTATGTATCTAGCTACTCTCATAGCTACTTCTATATGTGAATTTCTAGGTGCAGACATATGTTGATTGAGGCCTTGTACCACAAAATCAAGATCATGACTTGTCATGGTTAAGTAAAGTAACATGCCTACAGTTCTTTGATAAGCGAGCTAGTCCACAAAATAGTGAAAATTGTTAAATTTAGCTATAGAAGAGAAAGAAGCTCTAAACGAATAGATAAAATATCTTGTATTCAATCAGTATAATCTATTACAAATGAAAAAAAGTTGAGCTCACCATATATATACAACCTACACTTAGCTAATATTAGTCTAGTCATTAGTAGTTGTTAACCATCTATCTAACAGCAACTAATTAAATAACATTACAGCTTTAACTAGATATGCTCTTCAACTCTTAGTCCTCAACACTACCCCTTTAGCTAATGGATAAAAATCGATTCTTCATCCCTGGCTTGTCTACTAAATAATCAAGTTGTGTTTGACATAGTGCTTTTATCCGTATATCTTCTACTTGTTTTTTGGTGCCAATATATTGAGTGAAAATCAATCTTGCTTGTATCTTTTCCATCATAAAATGATAGTCAATTTATAGATATTTAGTTCTTTCATGAATAATAGGATGTGTTGCTATTTGTATAGCTAATTTTCTATCACAAAACAAATTTGTTGGAAGTTTAATCTCATATCCCAACTCCTTAAGTAATTTAGTTAACTAGACGATAACTACTACAGTTGATACCATACTTCTAAATTGTGCTTTAGCAAAATTTTGGAGAATATATGTTGTTTCCTTGATTTTTAGGATATTAAGGCACTTCTAAGTTTGACTACATATCCTGTAATTGACTTTTTAGACTCTATACATGAGCCTCAATCTGAGTTATCGTAAGCTGCCAGATCCAACTCACTCTTAACTAGCATAAATAGTCCCAAACCTATAAATCCTTTTATGCATCAAGCTACTCTCATAGCTACCTCCATATGTGATGTTCTAAGAGCATGCATACATTGACTGAGGCCTTGTACCATATAATCAAGATCATGCCTTGTCATGGTTAAGTAAAGTAATATTCCTAAAACTCTTTGATAAGCGAGCTAGTCCAAAAAATGGTGAAAATTGTTAAATTTAGCTATAGAAGAGAAAGAAGCTCTGAGAGAACAGAGAAAATATCTGGTACTCAATCATTATAATATGTTATAACTGAAACAAAGTTGAGCTCACATATATATACAACCTACACTTAGCTAATACTAGCCTAATCATTAGTAGTTGTTAACCATTTAACTAGAACCGACTAATTAAATAATATTACAGTTGCAACCAGTTATGCACTTCAACTCTAAGTCCTTAACACCCCCTTTAGCTAATGGATGAAAACAGATTCTTCATCTCTGGGTCTATAAAATAAACAAGTTGTGGTCGACATAGTGCTTTAATCAGTAGGTCTTCTACTTGTTTTTTGCTACCAATACATTGAGTGAGAATCAATCCTACTTGTGTATTTTTCCTCACAAAATGATAGTCAATGTTTTGATATTTAGTTCTTTCAGGAAAGATAGGAGTTGTTGCTATCTGTATAGCTGATTTTTCATCAAAAGACAATTTGTTAGAAGTCTAATCTTAGATCCCAACTCTTTAAGTAATTCAGTTAACTAGACAATCTCTGCTACAGTTGATGCTATCTTTTGAATTCTGCTTCAACAGAACTTTCAAAGAATGTCTGTTGTTTCTTTGATTACTAGGATATCAAGGCACCTCCAAGTTTAACTACATATCTTATAATTGACTTTTTAGACGCTAAACATGAGCCCCGATCTTAGTCATTGTAAGCCACCAACTTCAACTCACTCTTAGCTAGTATAAACAACCCCAAACCTATAATTCTTTTTATGTATCTAGCTACTCTCATAGCTACCTCCATATGTGATGTTCTAGGAGCACGAATATGTTGAATGAGGACTTGTACCCCAAAAGAAAGATCATTCCTTTTCATGGTTAAGCAAAGTAAATGCCTATAATTTTTTGGTAAGCGAGTTAGTCCAGAAAATGATGAAAATTGTTAAATTTAGCTATAGAAAAGAAAGGATCTCTAAGAGAATAGAGAAAATATCTAGTATTCAATCATTATAATCTGTTACAACTTAAAATAAGTTAAGCTCACCATATATATATATAACTTACACTTAGCTAACACTAGTCTAATCATTAGTAGTTGTTAACCATCTAACTAACTACAACAAATTAAATAACATTACAGCTATCACCAGTTATGCTTTTTAGCTCTAAGTCCTCAACACTCCCCTTTTAGCTAATAGATAAAAACATATTCCTCATCCCCAGCTTGTCTACTAGATAATCAAGTTGTGGTCAACATAGTGCTTTTAACAGTAGGCCTGCTATCACAAATTTTTTTTGGTGCCAATATGTTTAGTGAAAATCAATCCTGCGTGTTCTTTTCCCACACAAAATAATAGTCAATGTCTCGATATTTAGTTGTTTCACGAAAGATAGGATGTGTTGATATCTGTATATCTTATTTTCTATCACAAAATAAATTTGTTTGAAGTCTAATCTCATCTCCCAACTCCTTAAGTAATTCAGTTAACTAGATAATATCTGCTATAGTTGATGCCATACTTTTGAATTTTGCTTTAGTAGAACTTCTAGAGAATGCCTATTGTTTCTTTGATTTTTCAGATATCAAGGCACCTTCAAATTTGACTACATATCCTGTAACTAACTTTCTAGACTCTAAATATGAGCCCCAATCTGAGTTATAGTAAGCTACTAGTTTTAACTCACTCTTAGCTAGCATAAATAGTCCCAAACCTATGATTCCTTTTATATATCTAGCTATGCTCATAGCTACCTCCATATGTGATGTTCTAGGAGCATGCATATGTTGACTAAGGCCTCGTACCATAAAAGCATAATCAGGCCTTGTCATGGTTAAGTAAAGTAACATGCCTACAATTCTTTGATAAGCTCATATATCAACAAGTGGAGTATCATGTTCTGCACCTTCAAGACTAGCAACTTTATCAGACTTAAGTGAAGTATGTTTTTAATTAAGTTCCATTGGAGTTCTTGCTGTCTTTCCTCTTGTCAATCCTAGTTTAGAGACTAGTTCAAGAGCATATTTTCTTTGGCACAAGTAAATCCCCTTTTCAAATTTGGAAAATTCAATGCCTAAAAAGTATCTGAGTTCACCTAAATCCTTAGCAACCTATTGACTATACTCCTTAGCAACCAACCTTTCTTTATGCTCTCTACCTCTTCTAAAGACTTATGTTTTATTTTGAACACCCATTTGCACACTATAGGCACTTTCTGTGAAGGTAAAATCAACAATTGACCAAGTGTAGTTATCAGCTAAGGCATCCAACTCAACTAGCATGGCTTGAATCTACAAGGGATGTTACTAGCCGGGGGAAGGTTAGGTGACAGGAGATAAAAGATGCTTTATAAGATGGATAAAGATACTCATAAGTAACATAATTGGACACTGATAAGATCAAGAAACCTTTGTGGAAGGAATAACATAATCAGTCAACCAGAAAAATAGTTTTAAGATACCATGTGGACCTCATAACCTCAGGAATAAAAGGTACAAGTGATGGAATAGGCTCAGTTCTAGCAGCATAAATAGAGGGAATATAAGAGATAAGAGTGGAGTCATTTAGAAACTAAACCACAGGAAGAAAAAAAGGATAGCAAAGAAAACATTGATTTGAAAGAAAATAGATTTTTGAAACACAACGTCTCTATTGAAAATAAATTATTTAGAGGATAGATCAAGTAAAACATAACCTTTATGGGGGGATGAGTAGACCATGAGTACTAATGGAATGGCTCTGGAGATGAACTTGTCAACCTTGTAAACCCTTGTTGCATAGTAGAGACTACCAAACACCTTTAGATAATCCAAAGATAGAGGTATCTGAAAAAACTTCTCAAAGGGAGACTGAACATGTAGAACACTACTGGGATGTCTATTTAATAAGTAAACAGTTGTTTTCTCACAATAACCCCAATGTCTCAAAAGGACATAGGCTTGAAACCTGATAGCCCTGGATATATTTAAAATTGACTTGTGTCTCCTCTCAACTACCTCATTTTATTCAGAGGTGTAGATACATGAACTCTGATGCAAAATACCATAATGATTAAGTAAGCTACAAAAATTAAATAAAGAAATCTGTGCCATTGTTAGTTTGAAGATATTCAATCACACAGCCAAACTGGTTTTTCACCTGAGCTAAGAAATCTCTTAGAACAATCAGTGTATCTGCTTTAGTGTTTAACAAAAAAAGCCAGATATACTTGGGTAAATCATCTAGCAGGATAATAAAAAACCTTTTTCTATCATATATGGGCACTCTATAGGCACTCCAAATATCAACATGCAATATATTAAAAGAATTAGATGAAACAGATATACTAGTAGGAAAAAATTGTTTGGATTGCTTTGCAAGAGGACAGACGGTACACATATGCTCTTTCATAAGTACATTTTGTAGACCTTGAATATTTTTTAAGAACCTAAGAAGTGCATGACCTGACATTCTATGCGATAAGGTACTATCAACACTGTTATTTGCAGAAATAGTGGTATTTGTATGTACTTTACTAGAAAAATAAACTAAATTTGAAAATTTTTATTTGAGACCATCCTTTTATGTGTATGCCTTCAAGATATAAGACCATCATCTTCCTCACTAATTCTTTTCACCTTCCCAGTAGAGATGTCCTGAAAGATACAAAAATAAGAAAAAATCCAACCATGCATTGTAACTCCTTAGTTATTTTTTACACAAACAGTAGATTGTATTTAAGCTCTGGGATGTAAAAAATATTCTGCACAGGTTGATCCTAAAATTTACTAGATTCACCCATATGAGTAATATCTACTTCCTTTTTTATTGGTAGTTGCACTTTACTTCCACATATTCAATCTAACCTTTTGACTTTCTTAAGTAGACTAGTATTGTGAACCATATGATTAGATTCTCCAGTGTCTATTATCCAGTTAGACTAAATGAGACTATACATATGGGCAGTGATGTTACCTATACTGCTTCCACTTGATGTAGAGCCTAATGAGATAACCGTAGATGTGTTAGCAACTGGTTCAGACAGATACTCCTTGCCTCTATTAAGCATTTGCAAAATCTGGGAGCATTGCTCTTTATAAAATAAGAGAACGTATTGTTCTTTAGAAGCTAATTCAAAGTATGGAAAAGTAGGTGAGAAATGAGAGTTTGCAGCATGAGAATCAACATATCAAGTATATGGTTGTTGTTCATCAGATATTGTATAGCCAATGTTCACAACATTGTTTGCATACAATCCTGATTGATGTCCCTTCTTTTTGAACTTTCAGTCTGATAAATAACCATGTATCTTTTTGCACACCTTTTTTGTGTGACCTTTGATCTTACAGTAGTCACAAAATAAGCCTAATTTTCCAGTTTTATTTCTAGGTCTGAACTTACTATTATAACCTGATAAAAAGCTTCTGAATTTTCACTACTGATGTTCTAACTAGAATTATAATTGATGTGATAGTTGTGATGATTTGCACTTTTGTTGCTCATAAGAGCAGTTGAGTTTCCAATTTCACTGAGTATTCCTTCGATATTGCTTAGCATACTTTTCTTTTGACTTTCTACATTCACAATCATGGCATAAATTTGATTAACATTTGAAAGTGGATAAATAATAAGGATTTGACTTCTAGAGTGATCATATGACTCATTTAAACCCATGAGAATTTTCCATAGCTTCTACATATGGAAATGTACAGTGTAATTCTTTGATTTAGGCATGAACAATTTGGTGGACGGACTAGCACCTCAAATTCATCCTAAACCTCTCTCAGTTGATTGAAATAAGTAGAAATAGATGATGTTCCTTGTGTGAGTGTAGCTATTTCCTTGTGAAGAAAGAATACTCGAGATGTATTTACTTTATCGAATCTCTCCCTAAGATCCTTGCATACTTTTTTGTGAGCATCAGGTCCATAGATTACAGTACTGATTAGCTTATTTGAAACTGAGTTTGAAATCCATCCTAATACAATGGCATTGCATCTATCCCACAGATCATGAAGATTAGAATTATAATTCTCCTTCTTACAAGTGCCTAAAACAAAACCTAGCTTGTTTTTTTTTCTTGTAAAACTAATTTCATGGATTTGCTCCATAACGAATAATTTTTTGAGCCATGTAGCTTAATAGAAGTAAGAATAGAACCTTTAGTATCTGGAGGATGCACATACTGTGGATGACTATGATGTACTTGATCATCCTGATGAGTGCTTTGTTGATTTTGCTTCTGAGCTAATATGGTTTCTTTACTGTTGAAAGCAATTGAGTTACTTCAAATTTGGTGAAGGAATTGATTTTTACGGTCAATTTTGTAGTTGATTGTGTCAATTTCTACTCTAACCAGTTATCCCTAATTTGGAATTGAATTTCACAGTGCTGATGAAGATTTTGGATACGCCAGTACTCTGCCTTCTACTTTGGTGAATTTGGCTCTGATACTATGTTAAATTCAGCCATGGAAGAGAAAGGAGCTCTAAGAGAATGGAGAAAATATCTAGCATTCAATCACTGTAATCTGTTACAATTGAAAAGAAGTTAAGCTCATCACCTATATACAACCTACACTTAGCTAATACTTATCTAATCATTAGTAGTTGTTAACCGTCTAACTAACTCTAACTAATTAAATAATACTACAACTGTCACTAGCTATGCTCTTTAGCTCTAAGTCCTCAACAAAAATGGCCAAAGGATATGATGTTAGCGTGATCATAATTTTGTTACTCTTTTTCAATTACTCTCTTATTCCTTTTTAAGTGTTCTATTTTGGTTGGCATACACCCTTGAATAAATCACTTACTCCAATAAAAAAGTACTTTTATTAATATACCCCTAATTAAGTTTAGATTAGGCACACCCCTAATTCCTTCTTAATTAAATGTCTTTGTAATTTGAACAAGGATATAGCATAAAGATTTTAACCAAATTATTTTTAAAAGATTAAAAAAGCATTTAAAAATGAAATACAAACACAACTTAAATAGATCACTTTTTAGGAGAGAGTATCTAATGCACATGAAACACAGAAAGAATGTAAATTTTGTTGAAAAAGGAAATATAAGTAGAAGGGGCTAGTTCCTAGATAAAAGTTTGTTCTTAGAAACTCAGTGCCACTTCTTCCTTCAATGAGCTTTCTTTCGTGGGAGAACTGCGTTATATGGCCGTCCATTAAAATATGAGCAAGCAAATATATATTTTTAAATATATTATTATATAATATATATTTTTAAATATAAATATTGTATTTTATAATCTATTTAAATAATAAATATAATTATTTTGATTAATCGATAAAATATGTAACTTGCTCTTATTTCTTTGTGTTTTTCTCTTGACAGAAGAGATGAAAGATTCCTTTCTTTTTCTCTTTTCGAGAAAGAAACTGACATTTTTATCTTTCCGGATTTAGGCAAGTCAAAGGATGCCTCTTTCTATTTGGATTTCTATTGCAGCAATTAACAGTTGGATTTAGGCAGTGTGGTAAGAATTTTGTGGTGTCTATTTATTATCACAAATTCTGACTTGTATGTTAGCTTGAATTTGGTTTATAATCTTTTGGAGATTCTAGAATTATACTTGTCTCCAATTATTGTTTAGTATTTTGTATTACGCTGAAGTACTGTGTCAATTTTAAGTGCAAGGATACTTGATTTTCAGATTATCATTTAAGTTATACTTGTGAGCAGTAAAAACTTGAAAAATCTATCCATTTTAAAACAATTTCAAGATATGTGACGTTTGAAGTAGCCTTTGTCAAGCTAAGTATAACTGTAGAGAAAAGAAATATTTAAAAGTTTATATGATTGAAGTTCGGACAAATTATCAAATCTTACCTCAAATATTATTTGTTTAACCTAATTCAAAGTAAACAAACATGCAAAAATTTGAAAAGTAAGTACAAACTAAATAATAGTGTTCAAATAGGATAGTCTTGAAATGTTTACCACAAAATGCTTTAAGAAAGTTGATATCTAGTTAATCTAGACAGCCATTATAAATGGATGTTTACATATTATGTCCATAAGGGTTGTTTAATAGGATGTATTACAGAAAATAATATATACTTTCGTAACATTATTCAGTTTTTTTTTTTGGTAGTTAGGATTTTTATCAATGCATATATTATATATATACTCATTTAATATTATAGGATGTATAATTAATACATAGTAATATAAGGGTCGGTAGTACATAGGATAAGTACGGTTGAAGATAGAACTATCTTTAATATACGCTAAACCATACAACAAATAAAAAATAATCTCAACACTACTGAAATTTATAAGTCTGAAGCTCAGACAATTTTACTTAATTTCAGACATAAATATTTAAATTTTAACTATGTATAATTTTAAACATTTAATCAAGCCTAACATCAAGCACTATCTATCCAAAGTTGTTTTGAAGTAAAGAAACGTGCAAGAATTTTAGAAAAAGTAAGTACATCTTAAATAATAGTGTATAAATAGGTACTCTTGAAATGCTTGCCACAAAATGCTCCAAGGAAAGTCGATATCTAGTTAATCAAAAGAGCCACTTTCAATGCAGGTTTACACATTATGTTCGAAGTGGTTTGTAGAATAAATTAGAGAAAATAATAAATATGTTAATTGTGGGATTATTTAATTTTATGTTTGGTAGAATTCTCAGCCATTAATACATATATTAATTATCATACACTCATCGGTCTTATTGTATAACTAGCCAATACATAGCAACACAAAGACTATTAATGCATGAATAAGTATGATTAAAAATAGAATTATTCTTACAGATCGTTTAGCAGCTGGTTAGATTTATGCTAATAGTAAAAAAATATATGGATTGATCATGAGTGAATTTACGTATTATTTTATATAAAGATTAATTTGCAGGATTTGCTTTTTCATGTATTACTTATTCCACCTTCTATCCTGCATAAAAATAAGTAATACATAGATTACCTCACAACTTATACATGTATTAGTTATGAGGATTTCTAAATTACAAAAAAAAAAAAAAAAAAAAACATCATATTAATTTTATACATGAATATAATTTGCCTCTCAACCAGCTACCAAACATCGTTTCACTTATGCAAGATTTAATATCTGAGTAACTTTTTCTCAAACCAGCTACCAAACGACCACTTAATACACCAAATCAAACAATAAATAAAAAATACTCTCGGCATTACTAGTATACATTATTCAGTGTTATTGTTATTCTTATTCTTATGGCTCTATCAAAGGACCTATGTTATCTAATATTGCACTTAAGATTCTCAAAATCAATTCTAATTCTAAATAGAAAATGGTCAATTTAAGGTTGTTAGAGGTATTAATGGATGTTTAAAATATGTCCTTGTACTGCTGCCGACAGTGATGTAGTTATCTCAATGTTAGTGAATGCTCTACCGAATCTGACCCTCTCCTCCTGACATTCCAGCTGTTTTGATTTTTAAACTACAGATTTAACTATATATACATTGACCAAAAAAAAAGTAATAATTATTGGGTAATTTCTGATCAGTTTTTCCAAATTTTCTATGTTTATGCAGATACGAAATATATAAACTTACATCTTCAAGCTTAGTCATCTTTCTAATCCAACCTTTACTATCAAACACAATAATAAATTGAGTTAATTTGTCAATTATAAATTAAGAGATGATTAGGTTGAAGAAGAGACACAGTGAAAGTGACCTATCTTTTCAAATTAATTATATGCAATATAAGTCAATTCACATTAAAGCTTGGGGTGGGTTGTTCCACAACTTAGGAAACTATTCCCTGATGCTCTCACACAACAATAAAACAAAGGATACAAAATTTTTATGTGGAAACTCCTTGCTCAAGGGAGAAAAATCACGATCTGCCTCAAGGATTTCTAAACTCCACTATATCCAAGCAACTTCTTGAATCAGACTCCAAGGATTAACCTCCTAATCCTTTGTTTCCTAGCAATAACTCTATTACAAGGAAACTCAAGCAGTAACTCTATTGCTTCAACCCCAGCTAACTCTAACTAGCAACACAAGCTAACTTTAGCTTGACACAATCA
>NC_061119.1:187078680-187080359 GCF_002878395.1 Capsicum annuum
TATCCACATATGCATAACCGTGTAAAAACCAAGGTGCTTCATCATTTACAAGTGGTGAACAATATTTATTTCAAATTCATGCTCTTTTTTGTTGATCACAAGATAATATGGGGTATCAAGACATTATCATGGGAATTTGAAAGTAATTTATCATTCATATTTATCAAACTTCCATAGAAAATCTCAAATCACATATGCATGGTTTCAACCATTGAAGTATATAGGCAAACAATTCCCATGACATAAAGTAAATGACTTAGAAATCATATTGAAAGCAAGATATTAGCATTTGATTGAAAACCCCCATTTAAAAGCATGCATGTTCACAAAAACTACACCCATGAGATTTTTGGATAACCCCACGTACCTCTATTTCCAAGGATAATAGATATTTCTTGGAGCTTGCGGATTGGTGATTCCAAATATGTAATTATCTTTGAAAACCTACGGTCAAATCTTGAGCTATTTGTTTTTTTTCTTATTTTCAAACCCTAAGGAGAATCTTTGAGCACTTTTGATGAATAAATATGTATTTTGGGGTCATTGGAACCAAATCTCGTATTTTAGGGGTTATTAAAGGTGGAAAAGGACCACTTTGTCCTCAACACGGAGTGTTTAAGTCACTAGAATTCCTTACATAGGCGCCGCCCATCCCATTGCCTATGTTCACATAGGCGTCGCCTAGGCTATCACCTATGTTTACATAGGCGCTGCCTAGCTATCGCCTATGTTTACATAGGCGCCGCCTAGGTTATTGCCTATGCTTTCCAGTGGCCATGGGCGATTGGTTAGGCTACGCTTATCACTTTAAAAGGCTATAACTTTTTGCTCGGGTGTCGGATTTTAGCCAAATTGGTATAGTTGGAAAGCTAAATCGAATACCTATCATTTGAGACCTAGTAGGCTTCCTAATTCGACATATACAGAGATTTATTGTTGATGGAAGCTGACACACTTTACAACGTCCACTAAAACTTAGTCGATCAAAATAGTTTCAACTCGTCCTTGAGTTGAAGGACCTCTATGGTCTTAATTCAAGCTTGAGTGGATTCACATGCTACACAATAATTAACATGCCGTATTGGCATAGTATTTTATGGCTTTTGGATTAACAATGCATCGAAATCATGGTCTATATTATAGCCCGAATTGTGGGGCGTTACATTATCCCCCCCTTAGGATCATTCGTCCTCGAATGATGATGTGAGACATAGACAGACATGATTTCAAGCATAATAAAGGACTATGAAAGATATAATAGGAATAGTACCTTTTGTCTCCTCCTCCATCGAAGCAAACAAATTGGGATATCTAATTCTCATGTCATCTTCTAACTCCCAAGTTGCTTCTTTGACTTTCTGATTCCTCCAAGTACCTTAACTGAGGCTATATCTTTGCTACTCAGCTTTCGAACTTGGCGATCTAAAATTTCAATGGGCTCTTCAAGGAGTCTGTCACTTTGATCCCCTCTACTGGAAATACCATAGAATGATCTCCAATACATTTCTTCAACATGGATACATGGAATATCGGATGAACGGACTATACCAATCTTTTTCAAAATCTGATATGGCCCTACATAATGAGGGGCTCAATTTACCCCTTTTTCCAAACCGTATAACTCCTTTCATAGGAGAAACCTTGAGAAACACCCAATCACCAATTTAAAACTCTAGTTC
>NC_061119.1:187080459-187095138 GCF_002878395.1 Capsicum annuum
CCAATACATTTCTTCAACATGGATACATGGAATATCGGATGAACGGACTATACCAATCTTTTTCAAAATCTGATATGGCCCTACATAATGAGGGGCTCAATTTACCCCTTTTTCCAAACCGTATAACTCCTTTCATAGGAGAAACCTTGAGAAACACCCAATCACCAATTTCAAACTCTAGTTCTCTTCTCCGAACATCGACATAGGAATTCTGACGACTCTGAGCAGTCTTGAGTCATTCTCTAATGATCTTCACTTTATCCATCGCCTGATGAACAAGATCAGGCCCATACAACTGAGTCTCACCCACCTTATACCATCCTATCGGAGACCTACATCTCCTCCCATACAAAGCCTCAAAAGGAGCCACCTTGATGCTGGCATGGTAACTATTATTGTAAGAGAATTCAACCAGTGGCAGGTGATCTACTCAACTACCTTTGAAATCAATGACGTATGCCCTCAACATATCTTTGAGGGTCTAAATGGTACGCTCAGCTTGCCCATCTATCTGAGGGTGGAAAGCTGTGCTCAAATTCACTTAGATCATGGTACATCTTAGTAGAGCCTGGGTGAATGACATACCTCAAAGTGTGTGCCTTATTAAGTATTATTTCCCATAGACCATCAACATTCGAAATGCACAACCTACCCTGAAATCTCAGAATACCATCACCATCAATTTCAAACGACATAACCTTTTGTTGACCCACATCTTTCTTGATTTGCATAAAGATGGGATCTTCAACCTATTTCTCCTTAACTTCAGCACAAAGAGATGACTTAGCTAACTCATGAACAATCACCCCTCCATCTTTGGAATCTAAGATTCGCACTCCCAGATTTGCAAGGCGGTGAATATCCTTCACCATCTCTTTCTTTCCTTCTTCTACATGAGAAAGGTTGCCCATAGATAACTTACTGAGGGCATTAGCTACAATATTTGCCTTGCCTGGATGGTAATGCAGACTCATATCATAGTCTTTCAAAAGCTCCATCCAACGCCTCTGACTGAGGTTTAATTCTTTCTGTGAGAAAATATACTGTAAACTTTTATGGTCAGTATATATATCAACGTGCACTCCATAGAGATAGTGCCTCTAGATTCTAAGTGCAAACATCATGGCTACTAACTACAAGTCATGAGTGGGGTAATTGCGCTCATGCACCTTTAATAGCCTAGATGCATAAGCTATCACCTTACCATATCAAGTCCCACACGGGATGCATCATAATAAACCACAAAATTATCAACACCCTCGGGAAGGGTCAAAACAGGAGCAGTAGTCAGCTTGTCCTTCAATTTCTCAAAACTATTTTCACACAAGTCAGACCACACAAACTTCATCTTTTTTTGAGTCAGTTTAGTAAGCGGAGTAGCTATGGAAGAAAAACTCTCTACGAACCTTCTGCCATACCCCGCCAAACCCAAGAAGCTTCGAATATCGGTTGAAGTTGTGGGTCTGGGCTATTTTCTCACTGCTTTAACTTTTTGGAAATCCACTCTTATCCCCTCACTGGACATAATATGCCCTAGAAAGGAAATAACATCTAACCAGAATTCATATTTAGAAAATTTGGCATACAGCTGATGATCCTTAAGGGTCTGAAGCATAATTCGCAGGTGATTGGCGTGATCCTCTTTGCTCTTAGAATAGATCAGAATATCATCAATACATACAATGACGAACAAGTCAAGAAACTGATGGAACACTCTATTCATAAGATCCATGAAGGCTGCAGGGGTGTTAATTAACCCGAAGGACATGACTAGAAATTCTTAGTGACCATATCGGGTTCGGAAGGCTGTCTTGGGTATGTCTGACTCCCTAACTTTCAACTGATGATAACCCGAGCGAAATTCTAATTTTGAAAAACACTTGGCACTATGAAGCTGGTCAAAAGGGTCATCAATCCTAGGAAGAGGATATTTATTTTTAATCGTTACCTTATTCAGCTGACGGTAGTCTATGCACATCCAAAGGGACACATCCTTCTTTCGCATGAAGAGCATGGGTGCACCCCATGGGGAAACATTAGGACGAATAAAACCTTTGTCTAGGAGGTCTGCAAGCTGTTTCTTTAACTCCTTTAGTTCCGCAGGAGCCATTTTATATGGCGGAATAGAAATAGGACGAGTGTCTGGCAACAAATCAATGCTAAAATCTATCTCCCTATCAGGGGGTATCCCTGGGAGATCTTCAGAAAGACTTCTGGGAATTCATTCACTACGGGGATTGACTACTGAGAAAGGTTTCAAACTTTTGAATCTTTTACTCCGATTAAATGATACATACAACCTTTGGAGATAAGCTTCCAGGCTCTAAGATAAGAGATAAAGTGACCTCTAGGTTCCAAAGAACTTCCTGCCCATACAATTGGTGTCTCATTCGAGAAAGAAAAAGTGACCTTCCGGGTTCTGCAATCAAGGGTGGCATAACACGAATGGAACCAGTCCATCCCAAGGATGGCATCAAAATCTATCATATCTAGTTTTATAAGGTCTGCCACAGTTTTCCTACTATGAATAGACATGATACAATTTCTATATACCCTTCTAGCAACAACAGAATCACCTATAAGAAAACAAATAGAGAAGGGTTCTACAATAACTTCGGGCTCAAACTCGAAACCAACAGCCACATAAGGGGTCACATAAGATAAAGTAGACTCGGGATCAAGCAATACATAAACATCACGAGAAAAGATTCGTAACATACCGGTGACAACATATGGTGAAGCTTCCGCCTCCTGGAGGTTAGTCAAAGAATATAACCGGTTGTGACCGCTTTCGGTAGCTGAAGGGGTAACCTTAGGAAAAAGAGCTGTGGAGGCAGCTAGGGACTTGGCCCCCCCGTATTTACTCCAGCAGAAGGACAATCTCTCTGAAGGTGCCCACTTTGCCACAAGTATAGCAGTTTCTCCCCTCAAACCAGCATTTCCCTAGATGATTCCTTCCGTAAATCTCACACCACGAATAAGTACGACGCTGCTGGGCCACACTGCCCTGAGACTATGTACCTAGAGATTTGGACCCATAAGGAGTTTCAAAACTCTGAGTTTGTCTGTCTGTCGGTGGTCTGGGTGCTGGGGCGCTGGCTGCTGATTGTGCATTATTCCAAAACTTCTTTTTCTTCGACCACTTATTACCCCAGTTACCACTCTGTGGCTGACTCTAGTGCTGGTCCACAGATCTAGCTCTCTTAGCCTGTCTGTCTTTCTCTCTAGATTTAATAATCTTTTTCTTTTTCTCTTCCACCTACTGCATATGAACGGTCAGTCGAGCAAAGTCTAACTCCTTATTCAACATAGCCCCCTAGTACTCAAGTACCAGGTTATCAGCAAGGCCAGATGTAAATTTCCTCATCCGGGCTCTCATATTACTAGTCAACTCTGGTGCATAGCGAACTAGTTTATTAAACTTCAAAGTGTACTCCTAGACACTCATACTGCCCTACTTCAGATTCATAAACTCTTTCGCTTTGGTCTCCCTCAACTACAGAGGAAAGAATCGATCAAGGAAAACTTCCACAAATTCACCCTAAACTATGGACTCAACACTTTAACCTTTTGCATCTTCTTAGTCGGCATACCACTAATTCGCAACGTCCTTGAGCTGATAGGTCGCTAGCTCCACCCCTTCAACCTCATCCATATGCATCACCTTAAAGATCTTTTCGATCTCATCCACGAACACCTATGGATCTTTCTCCACCTTGGTGCCAGTGAATTTAGGTGGGTTTATCTTCATGAAATGTCCGACTCTAGTAGCCTCAGACATAACAGATGCAGACCCAACATCTTTCGATCGTTGAGCCTGGTTAGCTACCAACTGTGTTAGCATATGAATGGACCTTCTAAATTCTGCATTTGAAATATCTCCCTGAGCAGTTGGGGGATGGTTAGCATTAGTCCATGGAGCTCGAGGTGGATTGGTCAGGACTGGAGGGACTCCCGAAGCATTTTCTAAATCACAAAGAAGGGAAACATTTCCTAAACACCTAGTAGCCCCCTGCTTATAAGTGTGGTACACTACACACCCATAAACAAGACTTTACCTGACGCAATTTTACAGACACCCTGGGACCATGAACCATGCTTTGATACCAAGTTTGTCACGACCCAAACCAGGGCCTGGCCGTGACGAGTATTTCGAACCATGGAGGCCCAAAACACCCCTATCTATCTGGTAATCATGCACCTAATTCATATGATAAAAGTAATGTAGAAAAACACAATAATTCGGAAACATAGTCATAAATATGAAAAGAAACAATAACGGGGAGATAAGATTCCCTCAACATCAATTAACCTCTAAATAACTGTCTGCAAAAATCTCTAACAAATGACTCAGTCAAGTAACCATATATAAACTGGGACAAGGCCCCCAGTAGACCCCAAAACTGAATATAAGAAAAAGGACTGCAGGACAAAAGACCTCCCAAAACATAGAAGGCTCACCACTTGTCTCTGCAACTCTGTCTGGATGATCTACTGATTCTCTTGACCCCTAGACTGGGCCTTTGAACCTGAGAGGTTGGAGAGGGGAAAGGGTCAGCATAAAAGTACTGGCACATAGAGATATCAAAACAAAATAAAATATTTTTACAATATATAGTTGAGAGCCATTATAAAGCATATTTTGTATCAAATCATTTGAAAACACATGGGTGTAATGCAATAGTTTTCTCAACAATAATGTAATACAACTGAGCTAGGTGGAATACCCTACATAATTTACACCAACTGTCTAACCTTTGTTTCTGCCGAGATTAGAGTATAAGTAAGGGAGAGACACATAAGATCACATAGCAGGGTGTCTCGACCCAATTGTAGTGCCCAAGATCACTTAGCCCGGGCTCCTACCTATAGTACCAATTTCGGAATGACATAAAGTCAAGTACATAAGATCACTTAGCCTGGTACCAATATTCTGTGTTGGCAAACACATTTTCTAGTGATAAGCCCTAATGTCTCAAACGCCTTCTTCGGGCATTCACCTTTCTCATGTAAAATCAATGCATTCAAATTTTATCTGATTCAATCACATATCATGTTCTGTAGGGTATCATCATACTCAATTTGCAAGTCATCAATATCATATCCACATATGCATAACCGTGTAAAAACCAAGGTGCTTCATCATTTACAAGTGGTGAACAATATTTATTTCAAATTCATGCTCTTTTTTGTTGATCACAAGATAATATGGGGTATCAAGACATTATCATGGGAATTTGAAAGTAATTTATCATTCATATTTATCAAACTTCCATGGAAAATCTCAAATCACATATGCATGGTTTCAACCATTGAAGTATATAGGCAAACAATTCCCATGACATAAAGTAAATGACTTAGAAATCATATTGAAAGCAAGATATTAGCATTTGATTGAAAACCCCCATTTAAAAGCATGCATGTTCACAAAAACTACACCCATGAGATTTTTGGATAACCCCACGTACCTCTATTTCCAAGGATAATAGATGTTTTTTGAAGCTTGCGGGTTGGTGATTCCAAATATGTAATTATCTTTGAAAACCTACGGTCAAATCTTGAGCTATTTGTTTTTTTTATTATTTTGAAACCCTAAGGAGAATCTTTGAGCACTTTTGATGAATGAATATGTATTTTGGGGTCTTTAGAACCAAATCTCGTGTTTTAGGGCTAAGTAAGGGTGGAAAAGGACCACTTTGTCCTCAACACGGAGTGTTTAAGTCACTAGAATTCCTTACATAGGCACCACCCATCCCATTGCCTATGTTCACATAGGCGCTACATAGGCGTCGCCCAGGCTATCACCTATGTTTACATAGGCGCCGCGTAGGCTATTGCCTATGCTTTCCAGTGGCCATGGGCGATTAGTTAGGCGACACTTATCACTTTGAAAGGCCATAACTTCTTGATCGGGAGTCGGATTTTAGCCAAATTGCTATCGTTGGAAAGCTAACTCGAATACCTATCATTTGACACATAGTAGGCTTCTTAATTTGACACATACAGAGAGTTATGGTCGATGTAATCTGACATACTTTACAACGTTCACTAAAACTTAGTCGATCGAAATAGTTTCAACTCGTTCTTGATTTGAAGGACCTCTATGGTCTAAATTCAATCTTGAGTGGATTCACATGCTACACGATAATTAACATGCCATATTGGCATAGGATTTTATGGCTTCGGGATTAATAATGCATCAAAATCATAGTCTATATTATAGCCGAAATTGCGGGGCGTTACATAACGTCACGATTAAAAATAAATACCCCCTTCCTAGGATTAATAATTTTTTTGACCAACTTCAGAGTGCTAAATGTTTTTCAAAGATAGACTTTCAGTCGGGATAGCACCATTTGAAATTTAGAGAGTTAGATATTTTTAAAACAGCTTTTCAAACCAGATATGGCCATTATGAATTCTTAGTCATGTCCTTCGGGTTGACTAACGCCCTTGCAGCTTTCATGGATCTAATGAATAGGGTTTTTCGTCAGTTTCTGGATCTGTTTATCATTGTCTTTATTGATGACATTTTGGTATATTCTAAGAGCAAGGAGGATCATGCCAATCACCTCCGAATAATCTTTCAAATTCTTAAAGATCATAAGTTGTATGGAAAATTTTACAAGTGTGAATTCCGGCTGACTGCTATTCCATTCTTGGGGCATATTATGTCCAGTGTGGGGATTAAGGTTAATCCCTAAAAGATTGAGGTAGTAAGAAAATGGCCCAGACCCACAACTCCAACTGACGTTCGGATCTTCTTGGGTTTGGCTGGTTATTACAGAAGATTCATTGAGAGTTTTTCTTCCATAGTTGCACCACTTACTAAGTTGACTCAAAAAAGGTAAAGTTTTTGTGGTCTGACTCTTGTGAGAATAGCTTTGAGAAGTTGAAAGACAAGTTGACTACTACTTCTGTTCTGACTCTTTCAGAGGGTACAAAAGTTTTTTTTGTATACTGTGAAACGTCCTAAGTGGGAGGACTTGGGTGTGTTCTTATGCAGCACGGTAAGGTAGTGGCTTATGATCTAGGCAGTTGTAGGTGCATGAGTGGAACTACCCTACTCATGACTTGGAGTTATAGGTTGTGGTTTTTGCACTTAAGATTTGGCGGCACTATTTGTATGGGGTACACGTTGATATATTTACTGACCATAAGAGTTTACAGTATGTTTTCTCATAGAAAGAACTGAATCTTAGGCAGAGGTGGTGGTTGGAACTTTTAAAAGACTATGACATGAGCCTGCACTATCAACTAGGTAAGGCAAATATGGTAGGCGATGCCCTCAGTAGGTTATGTATGGGCAGTCTTTCTTATGTAGGGAAAGAAAAGAGGGAGATGGTGAAGGATATTCATCGACTTGCAAATCTAAGAGTGTGACTTTTGGATTCTGAGGATGGAGGAGTGGTTGTTCATGAGATAGCAAAATCTTTCATTTGTACAAAAGTTAAAGTAGGTTGAGGATCCTATCTTGATGCAAATCAAGAAAGATATGGGTCAATAGAAAGTGATGTCATTTGATATCAGTGGTGATGGTATTTTGAGATACCAGGGTAGGTTATGTGTGCTAGATGTAGGTGGTCTGAGAAAGAGGATCCTTGATGAAGCTCACACATCAAGGTATGTTGTTTACCCTGGCTCTACTAAGATGTATCAAGATTTGAAAACTATTTATTGGTGGAATAATATGAAGCGTGATATGGCTAATTATGTTGCCAAGTATTTGAATTGTCAACAAGTTAAAGTGGAACATTAGAAGCCAGGTGGTTCTTCTCAAGAGATAGCTTTGCCTTTGTAGAAGTGGGAGATGATTAATATGGACTTCGTTACAGGACTTCCAAGGTCCTAAAACCAATATGCTTCCATTTTGGTGATTGTGTATAGGTTGACCAAGTCAGCTCACTTTCTACCTGTCAGGACTAATTATTTGGGAGAGGATTATGCCAAGCTGTTCATTGTAGAAATAGTTCGTTTTCATAGGGCACCTGCGTCCATCATATCTGAATGAGGTACATAGTTTTCTTCACAGTTTTGGAGATCATTTCAAAAGGGTTTAGGTACCCAAGTGAATTTGGGCACAACTTTCCACCCCCAGACAGATGGGCAAGCTGAGCA
Organism: Capsicum annuum; assembly: GCF_002878395.1. NCBI lineage: Eukaryota > Viridiplantae > Streptophyta > Magnoliopsida > Solanales > Solanaceae > Capsicum > Capsicum annuum. The sequence goes on from NC_061119.1 coordinate 187,088,578, forward strand.
TACCATCTAGACCCTTAAGGATATGTTGAGGGCCTGCGTGATTGATTTTAAAGGTAGTTAGGTAGAGCACTTTCCATTGATAGAGTTTGCATATAATAATAGTTTTCATTCCAATATTAAGATGGCTCCTTTGAAGCACTATATAGGAGAAGATATAGATCTCCGATAGGGTGGTATGAAGTAGGCGAGATGCAGATGTTTGGGCCTGATCTTGTTCATCAGGCAATAAAGGATGTGAAAGTCAATAGAGAATGACTTAAGACTGCTTAGAGTTGCCAGAAGTCCTACATCGATGTTAGGAGAAGAGATCTAGAGTTTGAGGTTAGAGATTAGGTATTTCTCAAGGTTTCTCCCATGAAGGGAGTCATGGTCCTCGTTATATAGGACCATATCAGATTTTGAAAAGGATAGGTGGAGTTGCGTATGAGTTGAAATTGCCTGGTAGTTTGGGTTCTGTACATCCGGTGTTTCATACATTTATGTTGAAGAAGTGTATTGGAGATCATTCTTTTGTGTTGCATGTCAAAGAAATCAAAGTGAAAGACTCCTTATCCTATTAAGAATAGCCTATAGAAATTTTGGATCGCCAAGTTAGAATATTGAGGAACAAAGAGATAGCATCAGTTAAAGTATGGTGGGAAATCCAGAAAATTGAAGAAACGACTTGGGAATCAGAAGTTGACATGAGATCTAGATACCCAAACCTTTTTGATCCAATGGATAACAAAATGGAAGGTACAACCCTTGCTTTATTCTTTCTATGCCTTAGTATGCTTGAAATTATACTTGTCTGTGTCCCGCATCAACATTCGGGGACGAATGTTCCCAAGGAGGGGATATTGTAGTGCGCCCAAACTTTTCCTAGCTAAATTTTGTCCCTAAAGTGTCAAGCTTTGGATTCTAGAATGATTTACACTTATTTCCCTATGGAATTCTGTAGATTTCAACTTTTCATTACGTAGATGACTGAATAAACTTTCCATCAATATAAGATTCGTCCAAAATGGACAATCGGTGAAGAAGTTATAGCTCTTTTATGTGCTAGTCATAAAAAATCATCATTTTGGTGTTTAGCGCACCGTAGAGATGGTTTAATTAGCAATTGTCAAATTTCAGTGGGACCTCACGATAGTGGAACATCACGAAGGATCCTAATTTCGCATTCGTCAATTTCCAGTGAGCCAACGCAATAGTGGCACATCGCTGTAGCCCATAAAATTAGGCACTAGTTATATTTTTAATCCATCTCATTAAGGGTAAAATGGTACTTCTCTAACCCCTTATCATCTCTAACATGGAATTTAATCCCAAGAACACCAAAGATTATTTTCATCAAAATCTCCGAAGAAACTCTATTAGGGTTTCAAACTAAAAATCCTCGTAAGTCAAGATTCAACCGTGAGTTTTTGAAGATAATTAGAGATTTGGAATCCCCAATCCGTAAGCTTCAAGAATCATTCATTATTCTTCAAAATAGAGGTACGTGGGGTTTATCCTAAAACCTACATGGGCTTGAAATTGTTAAAGCATGATTTAAAGATTTTGATGCATGTATTTTATGGGGGTTTTGAAAACTAAATTATTGATTATGCATTTCGAAAGTTTCAATGCTACTATTGCTTTGGCCTTGTGGTCTTTTCCCCTAAATTGATTTAAATATATATGTATATGTATAAATTTGAGATTTAAAATTATTGAGAGCATAAATTATGAATCCCCTCTCTTGTATTGAATTAAAGATTATGATTTTGTGATTTGAAAAATGCTTTTGAAATATCCTGACATTTGAACATGATTTGGAATTTTTGAGAGGGTGTTTATTGATATCAATATGTTTTTATGTGTATGAGAAAGAATTTTATGTGTTTACATGAGGTTTGAAAAAAAGAAATATTCATTGAATTTAATTATTGAAATGCTGGTCTTAAAACTTGTGTTTTGAATACAGAGATTTATGATAGACTAATAATGGCTTAGAGATGTGACTTGCAAGTTAATGGTATGACGATACCATATGTATTTATGCCATAACAGATTATGTTTTCAGAGCATGTTTTCAGATTATGTTTTCAGAGACTGTATGTTTTGATAGAGTTTTAAAAAGGGGCTTAAAGAGGGTTAGGTGGTTACCCGAAGAAGGCGCGAGTTTAATAAACTCTTAGACTGAAACTGTAATTGATGATACGGGTAGATTATTATTGTACGCTGGTGATGGCCGTGTGGCGTAGTAGATTCAGAGACTCCGACCCTTGCGGCACACTTGAGTTGGGGGCTTCGCTGCTGAGTTAATGGCAGTTTCCATATAGCCCATGAAATTTTTTAGAGTTGTAGGGTATACCACCTAGCGCAGAAGTAACACAGATTTCTCAGAGCTGAGATGATTTTTATAGTCTTTAAAATGCCCATGTGAATTTTTACTACATGATATACTTATGAACTATTTTAAATTTCTCTCATATATGTTGGATAATAAATTATTATTTTGGATATGCTCTGCATACTAGTACATTTGTATTAGCCCCTTCCCCCTCCAACCTCTCAGGTTCTGAGACACAGTCTAGGGGTCCAGATAAGTAGTAGATAATTCAGACAACTAATCAGATTGGGCAGTGGTGAGCCTTCTCAATTACAGAAGGCCTATCTTTTCAGATTATGTAACTTATTTCAAATTTGGTAAAGTAGAGGCCTTGTCCCAGTTTCAGATAGTTGTCAAATTTTTATGTAGTAGATATTTCATAGACTGAGTCAGATGTTATTTAGTTGTTGTTGAATTGTAGTTTCCATAATTATGTTGAATTTAGAATTGACCATGTTTTCGTAGCAGATTATGTTTCTGTATCTTCTTTTATTATATAAATATTGTGCATGATTACCAGATAGAGAAGGGCATTTTGGGCCTTCATGGTTCGGGATATCCATCACGGTCAGGCCCTAGTTTGGGTCATGACAAAAAGATGAATTGTCTGTGCAACAGGTCACACATCTGTTGCAACATATGAGTGATCTATTGGAACAGTTATCAACGGTCAATATTGTTTAGATTTTTTCCAACATTGGGTCATCTATCGCGGTAGATGAATGATCAGTTGGAAAATCATGTCTTGGACATGTCCTGTTGGAAGAGTTGATAGGATTTTATCCAATAGGAGCTTCATCTGTTGCATCAGATCATTAATCCGATGGTTCTTCTGTTGTATTAAATGGTTAATCAGTTGCATCAGATTTTTTATCTGATGCTTAATCTGTTGCAACATATGGTTAATTAGTTGCATCAAATTTTTTGTTCGATACTTAATCTGTTGCAACATATGGTTAATTTGTCGCATAAGATAGTTAAACTGTTGCATCATATGATAAATTTGTTGTATCAGATGATTAATCGTTGCATCAGAATTATAATATAATGGTTCATTTGGTGCATCAAATGGTTGATCTATTGCATCATCTGACAAATATATTTCATAAGATAGTTAATATGTTGCACTAGATGGATAATCTATTGGATAAAACAAAAAATAGTAGCCCGATTTTATTCAACGAAAAAACAACAATATCATCATTTTTACCAAGACCAAGAACAGAACAAATTCACCTAAATCGTTGTTTCATTTTTATAAACACAAATAATAAAAATCAAACTTAAAAAAAATACAACAAACAACAAAAAAAATCATAATTCACTTCGAAAAGAAAAGAGAAGAAATGCCAGAAATTAGGGTTTTGTTTAGGTTATATTTCAAATTAGAGCAACAAATATTGAAATTATTAACCAATACTATAAGAGAAGTTGGCTCTAAGTTCCTCGTTTTCTTCAAAACTAAAAAGGACATAAATTTTTATATGTGAAAGAAGAAAAGGAATGATGATGAATTCGAAGCTGTTGTGGCTGGAGATCAAGGCTGTCACGCCGGTTGAAGGTTGAAGAATTCAAAGCTATTGTGGCCATAGAGCAAGGTTGTCACGTCGATTGAAGGTTGAAGTTGAAAAGAAATTCGAAGCCCAACTATTTATCGTTGTATGTTGAAGTCGTCGAGGATTGAAAGGAGAAATTTGCAGAATTGTCGGTTGGGAGAGAGTTGAGAGAAGCTGTCGAGAGAGAAGAGAGACTGGTTGATTTAGATTGAAAAAGGGTGTGGGTTGGGTTGATTTGTATTTTTGAAAAGATTAGAAAGTTTTAAAATATTAATTAAGTTCACAATTAACTTAATCAAGTTTTCTAATGATGTTTGACCCTTTAAGTTGGACAATGTCACCAATCCTTCATTCAAGACTTAAAAGACACCTTTTCTTCAATTTTCTCATAAAAGATACATCTGCAGTTGATACTTTTTTTGAAAAAAATGATTCTAATAATATAAGTAACAGAATTAGCATGAATTAATCATCAATTAATGCGATATTGGTTGGAATAGAATTGTTTCATCCCTCAGAAACAGTAATGAATTTTAAAATTCAAATTTCTTTTACAAAATCAAGCTCATTCAACAAATTCTACCAAATTTCTCCATCTATGTTTTTCAACTTTTGAAATTCTATAGTGTATTCATAATGAATATTTTGATTTGGTTGTGACATTGAAGTTTGAATTTATGATATCCAATACGAACAATACAAAAGCGAGAAGACAACCATCGACGAGAATATTTTTTGTGAATTTGATTTCAGCTATAGCTGTTGAATTAGAAATTATTGAATCATTGAAGAACATCGATGTTAGAAATATTGTACAAGGAAATTCTGCATTAATGATTATTTGGAAAGATACTGGAGTGAAGCTCTATATTGAATTGAAAGAAAGCGTTCCAAAATTTATAGCGTATCCTTTGTATATAACAATAACAAAAAAATTTGTGGGTGAGAGGGCGTTTGAAGCCGATACAGGTGCAATTATTTGCATCGAAGGAAATTGAAAACGGATGCTAGAGCACTTGTAGTAGTTGAGTCAAAAAGTGATTACTCATTGTATATATCGAAAATGGAGATTGAAAACTTCATTAGTGATTGCAAAAATAAAGAGGTTAAGGTCAATTAGCTTTACAAGGATAAGACAACTCTTATATCTGTAATGAACAAAGATTCCATAGATCATAACTTTAACTTCAAAGCAAAATATTCTGACAAAAAAAGGTATGAATAATTATGTATCTGGTTTGTTACATTTGTAGTTATGTACAGAAGAAAATATGATGCATTTTAAGCGCTGATACATTAAACATGTAGGCTGATACATTATGTTGACTTGTCTGATACAATTAGTTAATTGGATGATATATTAATATTATTGACCCATATATAGTTGATTAGAATATGAATTTTACTGATACATTATTTTTTTAAATTGAAAAATTAATTTGTTATCTGTCTTTTTTTAGTTGTTTGATACTTTTTTTGGTCTAAAATTATTTTTTTATAATTTATTAGCTATGTTTTACACCGTTATTCAAAAAATTATAGTTGAGTATTGAAAGCATCTTATCTTAACAATTTTGATCTATTTAGAATTAGGACTTTCAGTGATGTACATAGTTGTCAGTTGAGTGAAAGGGTGATCACCCAAGTTTAAGCTACAATAGCTTTTGTTAATGAAATTACAGCTCCAAAGTTAGTCAATTATAAAAGAAAACACACTCCATGAGATATAACTGAGGAGATGAAGGCTTCATATGATTGTTGATATCAATTACATAAAAGCATGGCGTGCTAAGAATCGTGCAATAGAGATATTAAGGGGTAGACTAGTTGATGGTTATAGACGAATACCCAAATACATTCATATGCTAAAGACTGTGTATCCCAACTCATACATTATTATGCATAAGTCATCAAAAAATAAATTCATGTATCTTTTTATAGTTTTACATCTAATAATATGAGGTTTTGAGTTTTGTAGACCTGTAGTTGTTGTGGCTGCTGCTCATTTGAGTGGAGCATCAATAGAATATTTTTTTTGGCTATCACTCTCGATGGTGCAGGTATGTCACCTCATATGTATCAAATAAGGCAACTAAAACTATGTTAGAATGTAGTGTATATGAGGGTCATAGATAAACTCAACTACTTTGGCATGATAATTTAATGTATCGTATGTTGGTTGTGTTTTAATTTGCATATTGTCAATAACATATGATGTTGTAGATACTAAGAATGATTGCTAATGATCGTGATTTTTTAAGTAGTTTAAAAGTGCTTTTGAGGAACATGAGAATATGTATGTTGTATCTTATCACAATGAAAACATTATAAAAAGTGTAAGCATTATGTATTTGAATATTTCTCATTTTTATTGTATTTGACATCTTTGAAAGAATGTATGCACAAACTTTAGAAGGAGCATAAATCGACTTACTGACTTATACTATTCAATGGTCAAGACTTACAGAAAAGAGGATTTTGAGTATATTATTGCTAAAGTTGAAAAGGTACCTAATAAATCTATTTCATATGTCAGATATCCGCACCCCCCTACAATTGGTATCAGAGCCCAGTAATTCAAAAAATACGGAAGTGAGATATATGTTAGAGTTATTAGAATTTACCTATAAATTATTAAATTAATTATGC
>NC_061119.1:187098138-187107338 GCF_002878395.1 Capsicum annuum
TATAAATTTGGTTATAAGTTCAGTATAGAGGTGTTAATTCTTTTCCAAATCATAGGTGAATCACATTTGAGGATGAATGTTTCTAAGGGAGAGATATTGTAATACCCCATGTTTGAAAGCCACTGTACAATATACGACTCATTTTTAAGTCATACGTACAACATACATGTCGTATATAGTAAGTCGTACCTATGACAGTGTAGAGTGGTTAAAGTCTGTTATAGATCTATCCAAGATGTGAGTGGTTGTTTCAAGTCGTATAAACAAGCAACGAGTTGTAATTTACCACTCATACGTCTACCAGTGTATGTTATCTTTGCCATAACCAAGCTTACGAGTTACTTGTCCAACTCTTACCCTAATCATAACCCAGAGCTGACATATGGATAAATTAGGTAAGAAAGGCCCAACATAGGCAAAATTTATGGAGAACAATTACTGACACAAGGATTCTAGATAAAATAACAGTAAAATAAAATATCAATCCCAAAACCTGATAGAGTTAGTATAAGAGAAACTAATAGTATCAATACACTTTCAAATCTAGAATAATTATTATCTCTCTAGAATGCTAAAGACTGAATACAAGAGATAGAAGAAAACGTGTGACTCGAACTCCTATAGCTCACCCTATCTCTAAAAATTGATCATTGCATGAACAACGATCAACGACAATAACTAATACTTGTATCTACACTAAAAAGGTACAAAAGTATAGTATGAGTACCAAAACAATGGGTACTCAATAGGCATCACCGGCCTACTGAGCTAAATCATGATATAAGAATGATAAAGTACAAGATAATTATAACTAAGTCAGGGTATAGAATCAAATCTAAATCATCTCCATCATCATTGTATATAATAAGTAAGCAATTTGAAATAACAATATAACATAAGACATCAACACATGCCAATATCGTACTACATAACAAGCATGAGATATCAGAATAAAAATACAACATAAGGCATCAACGCATGCCAATATCATTGATCATAAGGAATAAATGATATGAAATCATAAAGCAACACAAGTGCAGTCACAAGCAAACACAAGTAAAATTTTGGCACCCATACACCAACTAGTGCATAAATAAAGGAACCCACCACGACGTCCTATACCACCAGAGAGTACACCCATGAGAACATAGAGTAAAGAACCCATCATGGCATCCCATACCACCAAAGAGCACATCCAAGAGACATAAAAGAATCAAATCTCCAATATATACATCACCACCTTCTCCTTATCCATGGTTTTCCTTAATTTCCATCAAATAGACATTTGCCAATAATTTTTATAATCATCAACAATAATCATAATTGAATAACATAAACCAATATTCTCGTAATCATAACCATACCACCATATAGACATCAATCTCATCAACACACCCTATTTATTCATTATTAACTAGCCAACGCTTAATACTAAACCACTTATTCCCTAGTCCTCATTTAACCTCTAGTCATTATCTTTCAACTATTCCTCATATTATTATTATTCATGGATCAACAACTAACCGTTATTTACTCACAAGCCAAATTGCATCTATTCAAGATTCACCACTAGACCATATTCTCTAATTAACAAATATTCATTTCTAGCCAACATAATCCCATTAGTCACCATCTAACAAAAGACCATAAATAACCATTTATACACTTATTCATCACTCAACTAACATCTCTTATAAACTAGCAACATTAATCCACCAATCCTCATTCAATAATTAATCAACATTATAAATTTAGTCTGCAATAGAAACTAATCATCACCATCACTAAGCCCATCATTACTAACCACCATAAGGAGATAATTACCCCTATTAATAGCCAGCAATGCCACTAGTCCTCTTTATCACTAAGGTTCACAAATCCACTAATAACTATTTGGCACTTAAGTAATATCTACCACTAAACATCTTTCATTCTTAAATTAACAACTATACCACTTTATGCCTTAACTAATTAGAAGACTATACACGACACCACTAATATCAATATTATACCCAATAACACAAGAGAGTAGATAAACATATAATTATCATACATAGGGCTAGTCAGAACTCAAACCGTTAGATATTCTCATAGGCACATCAATAATTAGCCTCCAACCTTGTCGGTCATCATCACAACATCATCATATCCTCTAGACAAACCGGGTATCAATATATCATCATCGTATCCTCCGGCCTTGCCAAGCATCAATATATTATCATAATATGATTCGACTGCATCGGGTATCATCATATCCTCTGGTCTTGTCGTGTATCATCATATCATCATAATATCCCCCAACCTTGTTGGGCATCATAATTATATTAATATATTCTTCGGCTTTGCTAGGCATCATCATCACATAATATATCCTCCGGCCTTGTAGAGCATCATCATCACATTAATATATCCTCCAACCTTATTGGGCATCATCATCATATCAATATATCAAAAATAAAAAACAAGCCCCACAAGGACTAAAGTAAATGACACATGCCACGAGGGCTAAAGAAAAGTGCAAGCCCCACGAGGGATAAAGTAAAGTACAAACCCCATGAAGGTTAAAGTAAATGAAAAGTCTCATGAGGTCTAAAGTAAAAGACAAGTAAAGAGAAACATACCTTTATATCTCATCATTAGTCATCAAGGACAACTTATCCATAAATATATGAATATATATAGTATGAATATCACAAAGCATTAACGGGTTCAACATGGTTAGTATCATAGCTTCTCATGTAGTTAATAAATATACTTGTTACAACCCTTAGTAACATGACTCATATTTTTAGAAACAAGAAAGCTTCCTAGCATAATCATTGGTTTGGTTATTAGAAAAAAGTATAACATGAGTCCAAACATAATTCATATAGCATTCTTGTATATAGTCAACAAGCATGACTTCTAGCACCATTTACATCATCATTTTTAATATCAATAATAAGGAAGGTTTCTCATATGATTTATTAGCATAATTATTAAGCATAATAATAACTTGGACAATAGGGTCCAATAATAACTTGGACAATAGCTTCTTCAAGGCTCCAAGCTATCAAAAACATAATCTAAATACCATTATAAAAAATTTGATACCCATATTATATCATTGTGCTTAGGGTCTAAAAATGATACAAAAAACCATTAAGTGGGTCCCACAAAAGGAAAACATGTTTTCGAGATCAACCCAATGTTTAACTATCATTAGGGAATCGTAACCCTCAAGAATTAAGTGAAAAAATCAAGTTTATTTGGTCTAAAATTAGGCCCTCTTGTTAATTGGGATTTTGGTCAAAAATTGAAGAAATTAGAGCATAAAATGAAAGGATTCTTACCTCAAATCCATTGTTAATCATGAATATATATGTTAATCAAGCTTCTAACTCACTCTCAAGAATCAATTTGAAGTTACCAATTCATTCTAGGGCTTCTAGGGTTCAAAGGAAATTGGAAAATGGCCAAAATTTGACCAAAGGAGGCTTTTTATAGTAACATAGTCACACTTATATGGGGTCCGCAAGGTCAAAATTTATTTTTGACCTCCCGAACTCATTCAGACTTTGTTTTTCAAAAATAGACTATGTAACACTAGTAAATTCAATGTTGTAGATGCATTGGTAAAGTCATATTTTTCATACAATTCCATTTAGATCAATTGTGGGCCCCACACTCATGTCTACCGATTTTCTCACTTTTTGACCAATTGGTTGAAATAAACTCGGGTGTATTGAAACCCGAACCAAGGGAATTTCTAGCTTAAAATTGATATTACTGAGTTGTTGGTGTAGTCATAATTCACATCCAAGGTTGTTTAGCTGAAGTTTTCACTCGGTGGTCATTCAGAATCAGTAAAGACTTTTAAACGGAGAATCGATCATAAAACCAAACGAACTGCCTGATAACCGAACTATCAATTCCAAAAACTCATAAATGACTTAAAAAAATTATGAAAAATATCTAACAATGAATATAATCAGGATTATGGAAAATGACCTGAAGGGTTGTTACAGGACCATCAAGTAAAAATGTTAAACCAACTACTAGAAAGTTGTGAAGTTCAAACTAGAAAAAAATTAAATCTAGAATGAAGAATTCAATGATCAGGTAACGCTTGAGGGGTTTCACATTTTATAATATTAAATAATTTTATTATTTTATTTTCATCTATAGCTCATGTGCTTGATGCGATTAAATGTGGAGGCTCTAATTCCAATGATAGATGCAAGCAGAAACTTTTTTAACGATGATCAATGAATTTGAATTTATTTTCTTGATTCATTTGATGTTGAATATATTGGTCATGTTCAATAAACTGAGTGCTTCATTACAAAGAAAAGAGCAAGATATTGTCAATGCCACAGTATTTCTTAATATTACTAAAATAAGATTGTAATTACTGAGAGATGATGGATGAGATTCTTTAAAGAATGAAATTTGTGTATTTTGTGATCTTGGTACCTAAGATGAATTATTTTTATCTTCCTGGAAAGTCAAAGCGTATGCCTTCTAGTATTACTTACTCACATCATTTACATCTTAAGCTCTTTTATGCTATAATTGACTTGTAACTTCAAGAACTTAATAATCATTTTGATGATGTAAGTGGTAACTTGCTTGGCACAATATGCATGTAGTTTGAAGGTATCTTATACATCAATAAGTATTTTTCAATTTAGTTTATATGTATATTTTATGCATATGATTTCATTAATTATGTATTTTTTTAAAGACGTTATCTATCTTTATGATAACTTTGCCAAATATGTATCTTTTCAAGAAAATGTCACTTCATGTGCTACTATTGAACAAGATAGATTCATAATTGGTACTACACCAACTGATTCAAAAGTGGTATAAACCTTTAAGGTTGTCAGTCCAACTTGAATGACCGATAGTCACTTTTACTTCCCTGACAATCAGTGACCAACAAATTTTTCAATCGTTGAGATAGTTGATAGAGATGACAAAAAGACCCTTTCTGCATGAATTTAGCACCCTTCTAAAATATTCAGGTCTCCATACATAACGGTGCTTGGATCATCTTCCAAAGACAATGAGGATCTATTTGAAGATTTCAACATTTCGGACGAGGCTCCAACACTGTTGATCAACATTTATTTTAGAATTGATTGCGGATGGACTATTAAAGTATCATATCAACAAGTAACATAAATTATTTTTTAAAAAACTATTTAATATTATTCTAATTCTGTAAACATGATCTTAATACATGTCAATCGTGTAAAAAATCAAAAGACGGTCACTACAAATTAAAATCTTTGAATCTTGAATTTGATATGGTGAACTTTATTGTTGCACATTTTAAAATGAAAAATTGGTTATACTTTATGTCATATCCCAAAACTTGTTGGAATGATGACGTATAAATACCATTTTCAAAATACATTATCAATACTATCATTCTACCTGTCACATTTTTGTGTAAATGTATATGTTAACTATTATTCTAACTTAATAATAATGGTTGACATTATGTGCAGCACCTTGACGTCATCTTTTACTATCTTCGAAAGAAGACTAAGTTGCAACCACAATAACAATAAAGATACATGACAATTAACTGTTTGATTAAAGTCTACACATATAAGACCTACAAAAGATATTATCCACAATACAAGGCTGAAGTTATGTAATCACCAGAGGATTATCAACAACATCTTCAAGTTGCTCAAAATGTGAAATCTTAAGAAACATAATCAAAGGTTTTAGCATTCCAGTTAGCCTACCTTGGTTTTTGGTCAATGAAGTGTACATCCCTGTAAACTATAGTAATGAGTTTTACTAGGTGCTGGTTGTCGTTATTCTAAAAGAGAGACGCATAATGTAGGCAAAGATATATAATGAGCCGTCGTCTATGATACTGTAACACCCCGAATTTTGAACCCCAAACGCTACACGTTGCTTATAATCCCGAAGGACCACAAGCTAACCCATGACTAATATATGTAACTGGGCACTGAATAATATACTATAAAGTGCAGAAAACTAGCAGAAAACTTGCTATAAGGTTCAATACTAAAATAAAACTGAATAAAGTATAACAATACCAAAACTAAAATAATTGTCTGAAAGTACTCTAGTCTAAAAAAGCCTCTAAACTATCTGAATAAGGAGTTGATGGGGCAATCTCCCAACTAAATCCATCTATTGAAATGCTAAATCTAATACAATAATAAAATAAGGAAAATCTTTGAATGATGAGGACTCACTACTAAGTCTTCTGTTGCTGGATAAATCTAAACTACTAAGCTTGCTTAGGATCCGATACTTTCGAACCTATGATGTAAGACACCATAGCACAAGAGAAAAGTATGCGTCAGTACATGAGAATGAACTAGTATGCTAGATGAGGAAAGGTTGAATGCAAGGGTTCATATGCATGAACTGTAATAGACTACATAACGTGAGTATGACTGAGTGAGAATGCAGGCATAAGTGCATAAACTATAACTGAAATCATAGTATCACTGAATACTGAATTCTGATTGACTGAAGCTGAGATCAGGCCTGTCTAGCGGGTGATCTATGAATCTATAGAACTATTTAAGTTCTTTACTGAACTGGGTGACTGTGTCTAATAGTCCTGAATTCCGTAATACTGATCTAAGTTCTATTCTGAAGACTGAGACTGAAACTGTGGGAGGTAGTTATCTAATCGACATGCCCCTTTCTAACCTAATTGGGGTCCAACCTGTAACCCAAGATGGAAGGGTATCAGTACCATTCCATAGGTAAAGATAACTGCTATGGATTTAGTCCTAATCTAACGGGTGACCCCTGAGATTAGTCCTAAACTAGTGGGTGATCTCTGAGTATGTCAGTCCTATCTAACGAGTGACATCTTATATCTATGCTGGCTACGTAGTTCTGGAACTTAGGGATTTCTTCTAGGGACCCAGTCCTCACTAATGGGTGTGCCCCCATTCCTAGGCTCGCTCAGTGCTGAATCCTACTCCCAACTGAAAGACACTAAACTGATTTCCTAGTTCATACTAGGCCTAACTGAGTTGTTACTAATCGTACTGTTTAACTGAACTAAACTGAGTTACTGAGTTATCCTAAGTTCTGTAACTAACTAATTTTCACTAATTGTGGAACGACTGAGTTTATCTTAAATTGATACTGGCTCTAGTCACACAACTAAATTATCGGGTATTAAATACACCTAGGACTCGATAGCATAGATAATATAAAGCATGACAATTCTTGAATAACATGACAATGGTCTATCATTCACAATACAATCAATGAGGCATTTCATCTAGCACTTGAAAGTCATAAACTCGTAAATGTATAGAGAAGCATATTAATGTATCATGATTCATTCAATAAGGTTTTTCATAAAAAAACATTGCATGCATTAACTTATACATAATTGAGAATTTCTTGTCAACATGCTATAATGACTCTATCTCGTTCACATATGCCTTTTATCAAACATATGGGTAGCATGCTTTGGTCATACAACAGTCAATACATCTAAATCATCATGGCTACATCAACTCACTTGCAAATTTAAGGGTTTATCATGAATATTGTGTAAGTCATCATATACTAGGATCAAATCTTGAAAATTGTAATCTAAGACATGAATCAACACCCAACAACAACATGAACATGAATATCAATTCACATAATTCATGAAAACTCATAAATATATAACCTTTGAATTTAGAAAAAACATTCTTGAACTTCATGGGTGGAAGGAACCCATGAATCAACATCTAGCATACCTTAATACTTGACTTTAAGAAGATTGAAGGTGAAATTCTTGAGTTTCGAGTCTTGAACTAAGAACCCTAATGTTTGTTCTTGAGAGAATTTGAGAGAAAACAAGTGTATTTTGATGAATAATGGCTGAATCTCATGTTTTAGGGCTATATAGGGGTGAAAAAAAGACTGAAATAACCCTGGGGTCGTGACTGTTTTAATGACTGAAAAATGGGTACCGACGCGTTGGTCGACGTGTTGCCTCGTTGGCACCGACGCGATAGCCAACGGGCCGCGTCAACATCATGTTGGCTCACTAGAAATTGCCATGAGCTGAGGAACATTTTAACTGTCGATGTGATGGACGACGCGACATGCCAACATCGCGTCGAGTCACTGTTTTGGACACTAGAACTTGGTCTAAACGAGGTTCGAAAAATTCAAAACTTGTCCGGAAATCCCTATTGACACTCTTGATCATGAATTAACTAAGATATAGACATTTAAAAGACTTTATGGTCGTGAAATGAGATTGCCAACTTTCAAAGGCTAAAAATAAACTAAGTCTGAAAACTTAGCTAGAATTTTCTAAGTCTAGGACCCCTTGGCAAGCATTAATGGACTGAATTAAGATTAGGATTTTGCAGGATCTTACAGATACAAAAGTTGGTCATAACATTGCCTACTTACCTTTAGTGATTTTTTGGACAAAAAATTCATACTCTCTGGTCGATAATTGAAGCAAACAAGGATAACAAAGGTGATGGCCAGTTTTTACATGATCATCTATTTGATGTTGAATATATAAAAGGTATTATTTAGAAATCAACTAGTAGCTTGTAAATATCATTTTGATTAATTTTCAAATAATTCATAACTTTACAGAACTTGTATATGTATATCAATATTAGCTGATCTTTTACTTATGCAGGGATTGTAGTATTTTTGTTGTCGCTTATGTTGAGTATTTGAGCGCTGGACTACAAGTACCAAATGAAGGACTTGATGCTGAATTATTCCGTAACAAATACACAATACTTTTGTAGAAATATGAAATTGTGAAGGTTCAAAATGATTATGTTAGTGAATGTGAAGATCCACCAAGACCAAAGTAAAATTTCATACCGCCTGATGAATTACAACTGATTGACATAAAGTAGATGTGTATTAGTTAGGTCTCCCTAATTAACATTAGAAAAATATTTTTCTTTTTTAATGAACAATTTTGGATTCGATGTTCTATTAGATCTACAAAATATCCGCACCCCCCTACAAATGGTATCAGAGCCCAGTAATTCAAAAAATACGGAAGTGAGATATATGTTAGTGTTATTAGAGTTATTAGAATTTATGTTAGAGTTATTAGAATTTACCTATAAATTATTAAATTAATTATGCGAAGACCATTTAAAAATAGAGAAGCTTTTAGAAAAATCAAAGAATCTTTAATTAGTAATTATTCAGAATATATA
>NC_061119.1:187110338-187112692 GCF_002878395.1 Capsicum annuum
CAGCTGATTAAACTTTAAAGTATACTCCTGAACACTCATCTTACCCTGCTTAAGGTTCATGAACTCCTCTGTTTTAGCTTTTCTCAGCTCCAGAGAAAAGAATCAGTCAAGAAACGCTTCCACGAACTCATCCCAAACTGTGGGCTCAGCATGGTGACCTTTCACATCTTCCTACTCGTTGTACCATTGGTTTGCTACATCCTTTAGCTGGTATGCTGATAGCTCAGCACCTTCCACCTGATCAACATGCATTACTTTAAAAATCTTCTCTATTTCATCTACGAACTCCTGTGGGTTCTCTCTACCTTAGCGCCAGAGAACTTAGGCGGGTTCATTCTCATGAACTGGTCCACTCTAGTAACTTCAGAAGTAATAGACGCCAACCCCATATCCTCTGATCTCTGAGTCTATGTGGTTACCAGCTGTGCAAGCATATGAATAGACTGTCTGAATTCAACATTAGACATCTCTTCTTCACGAGGCTGAGTGCAATTGGCCCCTATTCGGGGAGCTCTAGGAGGACTGGTTCGTACAGGAGGTACTTTCAGAGTAGGAACAGGTTCTGGGGTATGATCTCTGTTACGGGTTCGCATCATATGGGAGGGACGAACTTAATCATCCTGAGCATTAACGTTGTGCGATGGGGAGGCATAGTTGGCTTTCTGAAAAGCGAGAGATCATTGATTAGGGGACAAATTAGACTCTGAAGCACGAACTAAATCACAAGGAAGAGAAACATTCCTAAACGCCTAGTAGCCCCCTTCTTATAAGTGTGCCGAGCTACCCATAAACAAGGCTCTACCCGATGCAATTTTGCAGACACCCTAGGACCATGAACCATTCTCTGATACCAAGTTTGTCACGACCCAAACTAGGGCCTGGCCGTGATGGACATCCTGAACCATGAAGGCCCGGAATGCCTTTCTCTATCTGGTAATCATAAACAACATTCATATAATAAAAGAAGATACAGAAACATAATCTTCTATGGAAACATGCTCAATTCTAAATTCAACATGACTATGGAAACTGCAATTAAACAACATCTAAATAACATCTGAATCAGTCAGCGAAATCTCTACTACATGAAAATCTGACAACTGTCTGAAACTGGAACAAGGCCCCCAGTAGACCAAATCTTAAACAAGTGTCATAATTTAAAAAGACAGGCCTTGTGGAATAGAGAAGGCTCACCACTACATAATCTGATCAGCTATCTGAATTATCTACTGCTTATCTGGATCCCTAGACTGTACCTCAGAGCCTGAGAGGTTGGAGGGGGAATGGGTCAATACAGATGTACTGCTACGCAGATCATATCTAAAATAATCATTTATTATCCAACATAAATGAGAGCAATTTAAAATAGTTCATAAGTATATCATGTAGTAAGAATTCACATGGGCATTTTAAAGACTGTAAAAATCATCTCAGCTCTGAAAAATTTGTGTTACTTCTGTTCTTGGTGGTATACCCTATAACTCTAAAAAATTTCATGGGTATATGGAAACTGTCATTAACTCAGCAGTGAAGCCCCCAACCTAAGTGTGCTGGAAGGGTCGGAGTCTCTGAATCTACTATGCCACACGGCCGTCGCCAGTGTACAATAATAATCTACCCGTATCGGCAAATACGGTTTTAGGCTAAGAGTTTTTTAAACTTGCACCTTCTTCGGGTAACCACCTAACCCTCTTTAAGCCCCTTTTTAAAACTCTATCAAATATACAATCTCTAAAAACAAACTCTGAAAACATGCTCTGAAAACATAATCTGTTATGGCATAAATACATATGGTATCGTCATACCATTGACTTGCAAGTCACATCTCTGAGCCATTATTTATCTATCATAAATCTCTGTATTCAAAACACAAGTTTTGAGACCAGCATTTCAATAATTCAATTCAATGAATCTTTCTTTTTTTCAAACCTCATGTAAACACATGCAATTCTTTCTCATACACACATGAACATATTGATATCAAGAAACACCCTCTCAACAATTCCAAATCATGTTCAAATTTCAGGATACTGCAAAAACATCTTTCAAATCACAAAACCATAATCTTTAATTTAATACAAGAGAGGGAGTTCATAATTTATGCTCTCAACAATCTTAAATCTCAAATTCATACATATACATATATATGTAAATCAATTTAGGGGTAAATACCACAAGCGAAAGCAATAGTAGCATTGAAACTTTCAAAATGCATAATCAATAATATAGTTTTCAAAACCCCTATAAAATACATGCATCAAAACCTTTAAATCATGCTTTAACAATTTCAATCCCATGTAGGTTTTAGGATAAACCCCACGTACCTCTATTTCGAAGAATAATGAATGATTCTT
>NC_061119.1:187112792-187128283 GCF_002878395.1 Capsicum annuum
TACTTTGGTGTTCTTGGGATTAAATCCTGTGTTAGAGATGATAAGGGATTGGAGAAGTACCATTTTACCCTTAATAAGATAGAGTAAAAATATAACTGGTACCCGATTTTATGGGCCACCGCGACGCGCCACTATCGCGGTGGCTCACTGGAAATTGACAAATGCAAAATTAGGATCCTCCGTGATGTGCCACTATCATGAGGTCCCACTGGAATTCGACAATTTCTAATTAAACTATCTCCGCGACGCGTTAAACACCAAAATGATGATGTTTTATGAATAGCACATAAAATAGCCATAACTTCTTCACTGAGTGTCCATTTTGGATGAATCTTATATCGACGGAAAGCTTATTCAGTCATCTACGGAATGAAAATTTGAAATCCATGGAATTCTTCAGGGAAATAAGTGTGAATCATTCTAGAATCCAAAGCTTAACACTTTAGGGACAAAATTTAGCTAGGAAAAGTTTGGGGGTGTTACACTTTCTCAATGGATGAGTGATATATTTTATAGTATCGCAATAGATTACTCAGTTGTTGCTATAGGTTAGTTAAATATTTTGATAGATCACTCATATGTTGCAACAGATGTGTGATCTGTTGCACAGACCATTCATCTTTCTCAAAGATGAGTGATATATTTTGTATTGTCGCAACAGATTACTCAACCGTTGCTACAAATTATTTAACTGTTCTAACAGATCACTCATATATTGCAATAGATCATGTTTCAACAGATGTGTTATTTGCTACACAGACCATTTATTTTTCTCAATATATAAGTGATATGTTTTGTATTGTTGCAATAGATTACTCATCCGTTGCAACAGGTTATTTAACTATTACAACATATCACTCATGTTGCAACAATGTGTGATTTATTGTACAGACCATTCATATATCTTAAAAAATGAGTGATATATTTTGTATTGTTGCAACAGATTGCTCATCCGCTACAATAGTTTTGTTATATGCTACAATAGATATACTACCTGGTGCAATAAATAAGTGATCTGTTGAAACTGTTATTTTATTGTTTTGCTTGTTAGATTTACTGTTATCCTTTTTTAATGATGCATTAATAAACTATAATATATTTTTTATGTTCCTGTTAATTTTAGATAAAATGGCTCCCAAAAGAACAAAAGCCAAATCAAGTCCAAGTAAAGAAACAAATGAAGCAACTAGGCTACATCCACCACTCTATGAGCTTGCTTTACAAGCGGTATCTCAATCAAGAGCAGAATATAATGAACACAGGGAGGAGGAATATTTCAAAAGAGATGATCCAAATGCTAATAGCCCTTCCACCAAAGAGTTGGTCAAAACCTTCAGCATTGATCGTTATCCTGTGAGAATGCAGTGCGATTGCGCCACAGATTTAACAAGTGATTTCATGGTTAAGTCATCCATGGAAAAATATTTTGACGCCTTCAGAAAAATGCTTTGAGAATAAAAATTAGATGCTTTTTTCAGGGACAGCTGCTGTGGGAAATATCTTGATTTAACGGAGGACAACAATGATTGTTTCCAAATAAAAATTGTATATGAACTTCTCAATCATAGGTTTATGTATGAAAACAAAGATAAGATGGATGGGTTGTGGACAAATTACTGTGGCATGCCTGTTTATTTTGGTTGGAAGGAGTTTGTCATAGTTATTGGACTAAAATGTTTTCCTCCTTCTCAAATTATACCTATTCTAATCCAAAAAAATACCTCGCACACCCAAAAAAGGCAAAGGAAAGTCGTATGATCGTGATGACCTGGTGTCCATTATTGGTCCAAGCTTCAAAAAAAATTGATAGAAGCGTCGAAAGGTAAAGAACTTTCAAAGAAGCACAAGCAGTCATTGTGCTTGGTTTGGTTTGTACATAATATTCTTTGCGAGAGAGACATTAACAACAACATAAAAGTTGGTTAAATAAATATCTCTGAGGATCTTGAGGCATTTAACAACTATCCTTGGGGTTATGAAATCATCAAAATGACTATCCAATACTTGTTGACTCCGTTAGTGCCAAAGATAGTCAACTTATATGACTTTTCATGGGCTTTCATGGTAAATGTTTTGATTCTTTTTTTATTATGATATCATTCATCTTTTTTACTCAATAATGATTTTGATTTATTGGCGTTTATAGGCTTGGGTGTTTGAAGTAATTCCTCATTTGAGACAATAAGTGAACTACTAGGAAGAAGTTTTCAGTCCAAGAATCTTGAGATGGTTGTCGGCCAAAGTTGATAAAAATGCAAAATTTCTTGATCTCTTCAACCCCCCAAAGGATGTAGTAAGTATAATTATAATTAAGTTTTTATTCTAATATATGTAATGATTTATGTTAGATTATGCATCTGTCGCTAGTTTTAACAAATCGAGAGTTAAAGATACCATTTTTTCGTACTTAATGCTCTGTGCAAACTTATCAGATCCTAAGGTCATTGACAGAATAAAAATAGAATTGTTTGGAGCAACAACCATTACAAGAAAAATAATTTTGGAGGGTGGGCTTGTTGTTGTTGATAATCTTAGTGGTGATGGAGCTGTTGGTGGTGGTGGTGGTAGTGGTGCTGTTGTTGGTGCCAATGATGCTCCTCTTACAGTATTTAAAACAAACCATTATGAGTATGATCATCTTGTTATACAAATTTTGCCTCTCCTAGCGAATGTTCTACATGCAAATATCAAGACTACAGGGCAAAACATGATGTAATGATTAATGCTATTAATGCATTAACTGCTTCTATATAGGAATTGACATCTAAGTGGGGTGTCATTCCATCAAAGAGTATTTTACTTTCATCCATTCCATTAGAGATTAAGGCTAAGAGGATTTCTAAGGCATTATCAAGCATCCAAAATAGCAAAATTGCAACTCCTCTGTCCGTACGTTGCACTGAGTAATGTACAATGTCCAAAGGAGAGTAGATCAAGCTGAACAAGATGAATATATATGCCTTCCAACTAACAAACAAACACATTTCTATTTCAATGGATGACACATCTACTGAAAATTATCAAACAGATATATACATCTGTTGCAACAGTTGGCTAACTTGTTGCACCAGATAAAGTACCTATTATGACATATGTCTCATCTATTTTAGAAAATCAAATAGCTCTTCTTACCTCTTTTATTTGTACCAACAGATGACCTATCTGCTGCAATAGATGAGTCATAGGTTACAACAGATAGTTCATCCGTTAGAAATTATCATGCAGGTCTTCAATTTAAAATAGGAGGAAGACCTATTTGATTTGCTAGAACAGATGAGTTATCCTTTTCTGTTTTATTGTATCTCCATGATTAGCATTGACCAATTTTGGCTTTCCAGGTGGATGTAGAAGCTACTATTGAAAAGCATTGACAATATGCTACTCTACTCTTTTTATGAAAATATGGAGAACAGAAAGCACAGAAACCGTACGTAAGCGACAATAAAGATCCACGGAGAGCAAAGCCGAATTCCATAGTACCGGATGAAGAACAACTTATTCATATTAAGTAGATCTTTATAGCTTGAGTTGAGTCTATCAAAGTAATAACCTCACACCTCCTTATAAATCCTTGGCATCAATGCTTATATTGTTGATGTATTTGTTGAGATCTATACCCATAATAATTTTTTTACATTTTATTTATTCGTTTATTTTATTTAAACTAATTTCTTAAGGCTTCAATTTATTTTATTTTGTGTATGAGTTTTATTTTTTCCTTAGATTTGAACTTATTAATTGAAATGGAATAATAGATTCAAATATTGCAACTGATAATGTATCTGTTGCAACAAATGGAACATCTATTATAAAATATCGAACAAATTCAACATATGTTGCAATAGGTAGGTAATCTGTTATAATTTATCAAACAGGTCTTCCCACTGCTGCAATAGATAGACTTAGATAGAATACCGACATAATGCAACAGATGACCAACCTATTACAACAGATAAACTATATGTCAGAATAGGTAGAATCTCTGTTATAATGGATGGAGAATCTATTGCATTATAAAAATTTAACTTTCATTGGATATAAAAAAAATTGCCACTACATGCAAAAAAGCGAAAGTGAATTGAAATAAAAAATGCGGAACCCATCGACAGTGTTCAGTTCAAACACCTAAAATAAAATAGGCATCAAGTAGACAGTGTTCCTTTTAAACACGTAAAATAAAATAGGCACAAATGTGTCAAGTTGGCACTTTTTGCTGACTTGGCAGCTGATTTTGCCCCCAACGGTCATTTTTTTCCCTCAATGTCTTATATATTCATCTTCTTCATAAAATTTAACCCTAAATTCTGAAATCTTCTTCTTCTTCATCATATTTTTTTATCTATCCAAATTCTTCAAATTATTTGTATTTGGTCTTTCTTTTCTTCATCTTTTTTTCATTTTTTCCAACTAAGCTTAACAATGTCGAGCGCATCTTCCACTATTTTTGTGACAATGATTTTTGATATTGTAAGTGCGATCATGAAGCTCTATTGAAGACTTATTGGACTCAACAAAATCCAGGTCGTAGGTTTTTTACTTGTAAGATTTCAAAGATAATATTTTTTTTATTTAATTAATTGATTAATTAGTGACTTGTAATTGTTTTATAATTGTATTCTTGTTTTTATAGAAATTGGGTAGATGCGATTACTTTGATTGGTATGAAGAACGACACCCTTCACAAGCAAATCGTCTAATCTAGGGTTTATTGAAGAAAGTCAAGGCTTCTAAAGAGAAACAAAATCGAGCAAAAGGATACTACATTGTTGCCATTATTGCTACTGATTTGGTGATGTTGGGCACATGGATTTTCAAGCCTAATTGTTGATATTTTCATGGTGGTGTATTTGCTACTGGTTTGGTGTTGTCGAGCACATGAATATTCAAGCGTAATTATTGCAAAATATCAAACAAATTTAGGCATATATTGTAAAATTTAGGTCATCTATTGGAAATTATCAAACAAGTCTTCCCGCTGTTGCAACAGATTAGACTTAGATTAGATAGATCGGCATAATGCAACAGATGACCAACCTATTACAACAGATAAACTATCTGCCAGAACAGACAGAATATATTTTACAACAGATTGATAATCTATTGCATTATAAAAAAACTCAACTTTCATTCACCAAAAAAAAATTATTGCCACTACATGTACATGTAATTTAAAGTAAAGTGAAGTGTGACTTGAAATAAAAAAAAAATTATTTCACAGGCTCTTCTGTATACACAGGCTCCAAGTATCCAATTAGTACCCCATAAGCCCAGACCTCTTGCAGGTTTGCCCCAGCGTTGTCGCACAGTAAGGTCATTGGCTTGGCTATTTTTGTGCCGGTCATCAAACATTCGATGTGTGAAAAAACGTGCGAGTCGCTTGCGTAACCGGTATCATTTTTTAGAAGGGTCATGCCCTTGTTTCGACCTTCGAAATCCCATGATTGCTTCATCAACACTTCCTTTGGCAAATGATTCATCAGTTTACTCTCCCTCAACAAGATGGGCAACAGCTCCATCAGTGGCTGCACGAGGAGAAAAACATTGACACTATCGAGGCAGGTTCATTGCAGTTATAAACTTTGATCTTCCCCTCCTCGAGTAGTATCTCAAAAGCCCAATAATATATGTCATTCATGCTAATGACTGCAAGAATCCTCTTTGCCTCGGTCCAACTTTTACCATGTAGATTTGGCCTCTCCTCTCTAACATATTTTATCATTTCTTCTTCCTCCAAGTCTAATGTAGAAACTAAGAAATCATGTAATGCACCACAGACTTCAGAATTGAGTTTATCGTACTTATCCTTAAGCTTCCTACAGAATTCGAGGTCCATTATCCTATCGGCAGTGTCATAAGCTTTTAGGACATTAATTGTCTTTTCCTCATAAGGCAGAGAATTTTGTCAGCATGTTATGATATAAGAAAATAATTTTTAAATAGGTTAGTAATTGTAAAGATGGTCCATATGTTGCATAGGGTTCGCTAAATCAATAATCCAATGTAACTTATGTAATAGATGGATAGTAAGTTGCAACAGAACCACTACCAGTTACACCAGAATACCCAGCTGTTGCAACAGATTTCACATCTATTGCACAGCTTCTTCTTCATGGGGTAGATTATATTAGAAGGCTATGTTATGAAAAGTAAACTTGCCTTGTCCTTGTCACACATACGCATATCTGTCATAGTCTGGAAGTCTTGAGGGGAAAAGGGAGGCCTGGGGTAATCTGGTGTGCCTGGCTTGGTATTCTTGGCCTGTCGCAGATCCCTCTTCTCTTTCGCACCAAGTTTTGCATATATATTCATCTTCTTAAATAGCCCCTAAACTTTAACAACTTTTTGAGAGGGAGGACTTGCAACTATTTTTAATTTTTGACAGGAGAGTACGTTGGTTATTGCTCTGTTCTTCCTTCTACCGACACTATAGGAGTGTATTTCTCCCTCAACTTCTAGGATGGTATTACACCCCTCTTGGATTTTAATCCCTCGATAGCTTTGGAGACAGTCTCTACCTTTTTAAAGAGTTTATCCTTGATGTCCTTTCTCTCTTTGCATTCGCAACGAGAACACGAGGGTGAAGAGGGGTGAGAGGGACCTGTATAACGGTAAAAAGGGGTGTTTTCAAACATATTTATTTTTTCTTGAGTATCAACATACTCATCATGACAAGTGGTAGCAGTATCAGTATACTTGCCACCAACACAAACAACTCCACCAGAAGAAGTACCCGGATCTACCTTAGTATGTTGGTCATGAAGAGCCTCAATATTAGGCTGACCTTGCCTAACTGCTCTTCTTATGGCTGTTGCTCCATCCAATTCCTTCCTTCTTAACTCCACCGTTGGGTCTGCTATAGTATCAACATGACCTAGAGTAATATAAGAAGTAATCAACGACTCCTCCTAAGTAGGTATGATCCATGGATGCACAACCAAGAAAAAAAATACAGATATATTTAAATCATATAATATAATAATTTTCACAGTTGGGCTAATATTTTAACAATCAACTTTTGCAACAGATTAATAATATGTTGCATCAAATTACTCATCTGTTGCATAGTTTGCAGTAGATTGTTAAAATCTATTTTAGACGGGTTCAAATAACCAGAGTAACACATGGATAATTTGATGAAAAATATCAATCATCTGTCATAACATATTACCAATCTGTTTCACTATTTGTATAAGATGGGTAATCTGTTGGGTTACATGTTATGCAACAGATGATCTGTATGTGTATTAACAATATGTTACATCATATTACACATTTATTGCATAATTTGTAGTAGATGGTTAATCTGTTAGGAGTTGGACTGAGAGAACCAAAGCAACAGATGGGTAATCTGATGCAAGATATCAATCATCAGTCGCAACAGATTATCCATCTGTTGCACCGATTGGCACAGGATGGGTAATCTGTCGCAATAGATATCCTATCTGGTGTATCAGATATAACATCTGTTGCACCAGATATAACATCTGTTAAATATGTTTCATTGAGTAAAATTATTTTACTTGAAGAATACACACTGCATTATTCGGAGGGTTAAAGAGATCAACCTCCTTAATTTTGGTGTTGCTCTTTGCAGCCAACCACCTAAACATCCTTAGATGAGAAAACTCATCTGGGTAATCCATTACCTGCTTTTGGAGGAGAGGAATGGCTTTAAATGGCCAAGCCTAAAAATATAAACAGGAAGCAAAAAAAAAAAATTAATAATAACTAACTATATTCAATATAACTTAATGGATGAGTTAAAATAGTGATTAATTTTACCATGAAAGCCTAAGAAAAGTCGTATAATATGGGAGCCCCTGAGGATAGATTTGTCAGTAAATATTAGACAGTCAAGTAGAAATTGTCATATCCCCAGGGATAATTGTTGAATTTATCAAAATCCTCAGCACGCACTAATAAATCTTCTATGACCTTGTTGACGTCTCTTGTCAATATAACCGAATGGGCAAACCAAACAAAGAACAATTGCTCCCTGTACTGCTTTGGTATGGTTTTATCCATGAGATCTGTCAACAAATCCGATGCTTTGTAGCTACATCGAGCATGTCAAACAACCTATCTATTTTTTCCTTGCGTTTTCTTGCCTTGGATTTTTTGCGAGGTGGTGATTCTTCTGGATGATGGCATCTCAAGCTCATCACTATGGAAAACTCTTGCAAGCCAAAACAAACTGGCATGCCACAGCAGTTGATCCAGATTTCAACCATCTTTTTGTTGCCCCTCTCCTTCGGATCTTCATCATCCCCCACGTACTTGATCCTACACTTGAGAAGACCATATACCATCCTTATTGGGAAACGAGCAGAGGCGTCCCCAACCAACTCAATAAAGCTTCCAAAGCAATTCTTCTTAAAAAGTCCGTCTATGTTTTCGTCCTTCATAATTTTGCTAAAACAAATAAATTTACTCCCCATCTGACATTTAAGTACAATTTCACTAGTTAGTTCTTCTTCTGTATTTTTGTCATTTATCGGTATCTCAACTTGAAACTTGTCAATACTAAAAGTTTTAACAGGATCATGCTTGGATGTCGATATTAATTCATGCCCCATTGGTGATCCATTATCATCATGTTAATGACCACCTTCTTTCTGTTTCTCTTTCTCTTTCTCACTCTCTAATTTCTCCTCTTTCTTAATTTTATTTTCTTCATCACCATCTGCAGACCCTTGTCCATATCCCTCAATGTTGTTTTCATATCTTCCCTCATCTTCTCTTTGTTTTCCTAACTGAGATTGTTCAAAAAGCTCCTTTGAATCCCTCTATACTGTAGCCTTTTTTGGGGGTAGTCAGACATTGATCCACTTTCACTTTCTTTTATTTTGGGAGACATGTTTTACCTATAAATAACAAAAAAACAAAAATTACATTAAAATTGATGTATGCATAAATTTTAAAAAATACATTACAAACACCACCAATAACGACACACCAACAGCCACCACCACCACAAACACTACCAACCAATGCCACGAATACCGACACCACTGATAGCCACCACAAACACCATAAACACCACCAACCAATGCCACCAACAGCCACCACGATGATGACGAACACCACCACCACAACCACAAACACAATCCAACAATACCACGATAGTCAACGAAATACTGCGATAGAAATTAGGGTTTTCTAGATTTCTTTCTATAATTTTACCATCAAAACTTAAAATTGTAAACCCATTCTCAAAGATAATACAAGTAAAAGTTTTCTTTTTCATCATTAAATTAAAAGCCCTTATTTTTTAGAAAAAAAATAAAAAAAAAATATAGAACTCTTCTCGAACTCTATTACCTATGAGGACAGAGAAAACGACTGATACAAGCAAGAATGAAGTCAAAAATAACACCTATATGGTCGGAAATAAGAAGAAAATCAATCTATTGTAAAAGGTAGAGCAATTTGTTGAGTATTTATAGTTGTTGTCTGTACTGTATAATTGAGTGAGAAAGAGAAAAGAGCGAGAACTCGAGATTTGAAATGATGAAACGTTTTTCTCGCAAATGGATATGGTTTGATTTGTATTTTGGAAAAGAATTACAAGTTTTAAAAATAATAATTTGGTCCAAATTGATCTTAATTATTTTTTAAAATTATAAAAGATATGCATAATTTTTAACCCTCTTATCATGCAATTGCCAAAAGACTCAATTGAAGTTGTAGTTGACCCTATAAAATCACCCACCCCTAGTCCTAGATTAATCAATTTAGGTATATGAACTAAATTGAAATTGTATAAAAACAAATGTTCAACCTGTTGCATCAGATACTCATCTGTTGCAAATTATCAAACAGATTAAGTAATCTGTTGTGACAGATTACCCATCTATTGTAAATTATCAAATGGATTATCACATGTCACAGCAGATTACCCATCTGTTGTAAATTATCAAATAGGGGCTGTCATCTATTACAGTTGACCCTATGAGAACTCACCCCTGGTCCAAGATTAATCAATTAAGGTATTGGTCTAACATATGAGGTGGTAAGAATTAGTTAATCTCAAAGTGATCGATCGACGACTCTGGTCGGGAGGAATGCAATATCGTCTCATCATTCAATTGCCAAAAGACTCAATTGAAGTTGTAGTTGACCCTATGATAACTCACCCCCTGGTCCTATATTAATTAATTAGGGTATTAGTCTAATATTTGAGGTGGTAAGAATCAGTTCAGCTCAGAGTGATCGATCAACAACTCTGGTCGGGAGGAACGCAATACCGTCTCATTATTCAATTTCTAAAAGACTTAATTGAAGTTATAGTTGACCCTATGATAACTCACCCCTGGCCCTATATTAATCAATCAGGGTATTGGTCTAACATATGAGGTGGTAAGAATCAGTTTAGCTCAGAGTGATCGATCGATGAATCTGGTCGGGGAAACGCAGAGATTGAAGCTGTAGTTGACCCTATGAGAAGTCACCTCTAGTCCTAGATTAATTAATTTAAGGTATTGATCGAACATATGAGGTAGTAAGAATCGGTTCATCTCAAAGAGATCGATCAACGACTCTGGTTGGTAGGAACACAATATCGTTTTATTATTTAATTGCCAAAAAACTCAATTGAAGTTATAGTTAACCCTTTGAGAACTCACCCCTGTACCTAGATTAATTAATTTAAGGTATTGTTCTAACATATGAGGTAGTAAGAATCGGTTCAGCTCAGAGTGATCGATCAATGACTCTAGTCGGGAGAAATGCTATACCGTCTCATCATTCAATTGCCAAAAGACTCAATTATAGTTATAGTTAAACCTATGAGAACTCACCTCTGTTCCTAGATTAATCAATTTAAGGTGTTGGTCTAATATATGAGGTAGTAAGAATCGGTTCAACTTAGAGTGATCGATCGACGACTCTGGTCGAAAGGAACGCAATACCGTCTCATCATTCAATTGTCAAAATACTCAATTGAAGTTGTAATTGACCCTATGAGAACCTACCCCTGGTCCTAGATTAATCAATTAGGGTATTGGTCTAACATACGAATTGGCAAGAATCGATTCAGCTCAGAGTGATCGATCGACGACTCTGGTTGAGAAAAACGCAATACCGTCTCATCATTCAATTACCAAAAGACTCTATTGAAGTTGTAGTTGACCCTATGAGAACTCACCCCTGTTCCTAGATTAATCAATTTAAGGTATTGGTCTAACATATGAGGCAGTAAGAATCGGTTCAGCGCAGAGTGATCGATCGACGACTCTGGTCAGGAAGAATGCAATATCATCTCATCATTCAATTACCAAAAGACTCAATTTAAGTTGTAGTTGACCCTATTAGAACTCACCCCTGGTCCTAGATTAATCAATTAGGGGTCGTTTGGTAGAGTGTATAAGAACAATGCAAAATATAGTGTATTAGTAATGCTTTCATTAGTAATACTTGTATTATTTATGCTTGTACTAGTTATAAATGTATTATTTCTTGTACATTATTTGGTTAGATGTATAAGAAATAATACATCTTATAGAATTTCTATAAAAGAAATTTTTGTTTGCAAAAATGCCCTTCTTTGATTTTGTACACTTTTTTGCAACAAAGTTCTTTTGTTATTTCAAATAAAATTAATATTGTTGAAATATTATATAGAGGTTTAGGATTAATTGAAAGACCTTCATATTTGGGAAAAAATGCATCGCCGACAAATTAACATAGTCGAAACAAAAATAAAATACAAGACGTAAAATTAAGAAATAGTCTTAATTTTTTTTAAAATCTTTTTAAAGACTCTCAAAGCAAAGAAAAAATATGTTAAAGTTATTTAAATCAACCATTCATTGTTGTAAATTCAAATAGTGGGAAATGAAATTGTGAAATATTTTGAAAAGATTTACTAGTACAAATTAAAATGGCGGGAAAAGGAATGGTGAAATATTTTGAGAGGAAAATTGAGGGTTATTAAGGTCATTTAATAAGTTAATACAGGTGCTTAAAGTATTTGTATTACTAATACTAGGAAATAGAGAGTATTTACTAGTACTCACTTCAATACACAATAGAGTGCATAGGCAAAAAGTCATACCAAACAAGGTACTAGCAATACACATTAACTAATGCATGCATTATATTTTACAATACACTCTACCAAACGACCCCTAAAGATATTAGTCTAACATGTGAAATCAATTGAAATTGTATAAAAGCAAATGTTCAACCTGTTGCAACAAATGTATTTTCTGTTGGAATTAATGACCTGCAGAGGGAGTTGGTCGTCGTGAGAGCGACGATGTTCAAAGAGATGCAGAGGCTGATGAGGACCCTACTGCTGCGAGTTGATTGGATTGCTGTCATTAATGATGATGATGATGATGATGATGATAATAATAATAATAATAATAATAATAATAATAATAATAATAATAATTAGAATGTGTTTTTTATTTTAGCATATGTATTTTAATTTTTCTATATCGAATCTATACCTAATGTATTTTATTTTTCGTTTAATGAAAAATTTATTTTTAATCGACTTTGGATTTTTAATTCTTATTTAATTTTCATTCTGTCTATTTCTTCTTTTAAATATTTTACATGTTAACATGTCGACAGTTGGAGGTAAGGAGCAATTTTGAATCCAGTAGCAGTAGCAATTTTTACTTTTGAGTTCTTTCAATAAATGGACTATGTGTTGGAACAGATTGGTCATCAATTAGGTTTCTGTCAAGAGATTATCCATCTGTTGAGACAAATTTATCATCTGTTGGAGGAAAATATTTCAGTTTTATGAAACTGTGTTGTGTTCTTCCAGCTAATGTCCATCTGTTCCCACAGATGGGTAATCTGTTGAAAATACTTATGGTCTGTTGTATTGTTTAACAGTTCATGTTTTGCCTCTTTTTATTGATGCATAATTTATTAAAAAGATATTTTATATATAATAAATAATAACATTACATTCACAACAATGAGTTAAATATATAAAAGTCCACAACAAATAACTATACAAGTTTCTGCAATTACAATGATCATGGTGGATTATGATCCGGTCATGTAGTTCTTTTGTGGCCAACGCTCTTACATACGGAGCCACTTGTTTCTTCTTGATGGAAATGATTCTCCGACTCCACGCCTCCTCGTATATGGCTTTCTTCCCGATTTGATTGTGCTTGGATCAATATATGGAAGAGGTATTAATCTCCCCATAAGCTCTGCAGGAACAACACAAGATTCTTCGAGAGACACCGGAGTAATATGCTCACTATATGCCATTTCATGTTTTTCCACCGAATAATATTGAAAGGAGTGCTCGTAAAATTCAGCCCCATATTTATGACTGTATTGAGCTTGAAGCGCTGCCATAGCATGTGGACAGGGTATTTTGTCCAAGTCAAAAACTCTATACGTACAAGATCTTGTTTGAAGATCGACCTTGGCAACATCACCATGACCGGTGATACTGAATTTGTAATCTGCGATTTTATAAGGCAATAACCTATTCCCCAAACTGACATTCATTGATATTATTTTTTTGATTTTGAGAACAAATTGGGTTCTTTTTTGGGCACTTGAATTGCACACTCCTTTTTTTAAAAAATTTATCATACTTCTGACTTATTTTTTCAAACATAGCCTTGAAGGAAAACTCTCTTTCATCGCCAAACAATGAATTCACCGATTCAGCTATGTTTGATGTCATAATATTGTACCTATACAAAAGAATTACTTAGTACGACATCATACTAAACTTGTAACTTAAAAAAGACATTAAAATTGATAAGAATGTACCTATTTGCCAGAAAGAATGCCTGGATCCATCTCTCAAAACCAACAAGTACGAAAAATTCTACTAGCTTGGGATTCATATCCGTTATTTGATTGAAATAGTCTAAAAACTCCTCTTTACTATATACTTTAGATACTCTATAAAAAAGGGTCACGACCCTTTCATTGTGATAGTTGGTCTGAATGTTCTCTCCAAGATGCCTTATACAACAACCAAAGTAAGATGAAGTGAAGAAAAGTAAACCCATTTTTGGAATACTTGGATGCCTATCTGATACAAAGCACAAATCTTCGGTATCTTCGAAGCAGCTTCGTAGTTATTTAAAAGAAAATCCATAAGAGGCATCACATTCCTTGTCCGCTACACAAAAAGCGACAGGAAAGATGTGATTCTCCATATCCTGCACCACCGTTGCTAGCAAAACTCCATTATACCTGCTCCTCAAGAAGGTACCATCGACGGCTATACCTTTTCTCAAATGTCAAAACCTTGAATCCAAGCACCATAGGATACAAAAAGGTACTTGAACCTTCCATTTTCATCAAGATGCAATGTCGTCTTACTTTCAGAATTTATGGACTCAATCATGTAATGATAGGCATCCAGGATTGCATAACCATGCTCGAGTGTCCCCCTAACCAAGTCCTTGACAATCCCCATGGCCATATATATCT
This sequence comes from Capsicum annuum, assembly GCF_002878395.1. NCBI lineage: Eukaryota > Viridiplantae > Streptophyta > Magnoliopsida > Solanales > Solanaceae > Capsicum > Capsicum annuum. The sequence continues at coordinate 187,127,223 of NC_061119.1, forward strand.
TCCAATAACTAACCAGGACACCCAATTCCGTAAGGAGTTGATTGGCCATAACCCTTGTTGAATGGCCTTTGCCATCGGGGAAACTACTCCTGAAATATTCACCAAGGACCTTTGCCGTGGCGTGAGGATTTTGGCCCGAGATGTGCTCCGAACCACATGTGTGATGCTTTTCATGTATATGAATGACGAATCTGTCAGAACTTGTGTACTTCACCGCTCTTAACCACCACTTGTAGTTCAAATTAGCACATTTGAAGCAAAAGACACTGCTCGAATTAATCACCTTCTTTATTCTGAAATCTTTTTTCAAGTAAGAAATAAACAGAGTGGTAGATAGTTCATTCTTGTCCTTGAATGATATTCCAATAAAAAAGTCGGTCCCGTCGTCTTAAAGATTTCCAAACTGTGTCGATTGAGAAGAAGTGCACATCGTATTGGTCGCATCAATGGGCGTAGGTGTTTGATCATTATCTGAACTATTCATGTCTAGATCATCTGACCTATCATTAAAGATATCTTGTTGTTGTTGTTGTTTTACGTTCTGGTTCTCATTCTCCCTTGTCTTTTCAACCACTTAAACCCTTAACACCGGCCTGGATGAATCTCTAAGATAAGCACGCAACCGAACCTAATCGGTTATCTTGAAAGGCAGTACCCTCTAATTTTCAAAGGAGCTGTGCATGTAACTGATGATGAGTTCTTCCGATTGACAATTCAGTCCACAATAACTGATGATTAATTTCACAAAATCATCATACGAAATATCACTTTGGACTTTCATAGCTATCGTCTCTAGCATTTCACCCTCGTTCCAACGCCATACATATCGATTGCTCTTCTCAATCCATTGACCATGACAATCCACCCCTATTGTTATTGATCCCTCCGTTAGTGGTACCTAAATAAAGTCATTTGTTAAAAAAAGTTAATAGTGATTTCATAGTGCCGTAAATAAATCCCAACAGATGTGTAATCAATCGCAACAGATTACTTACCTGTTGGGATTCATGTTACGCTCCTAAAGCTGATTTCAATAGATGAGTCATCTGTTGTAACAGGTG
>NC_061119.1:187128383-187135685 GCF_002878395.1 Capsicum annuum
TTTAACAAATGACTTTATTTAGGTACCACTAAATAAAGTCATTTGTTAAAAAAAGTTAATAGTGATTTCATAGTGCCGTAAATAAATCCCAACAGATGTGTAATCAATCGCAACAGATTACTTACCTGTTGGGATTCATGTTACGCTCCTAAAGCTGATTTCAATAGATGAGTCATCTGTTGTAACAGGTGAATCATATGTTGCAACAGACTATATATCTGTTGGGATTGATGTTACATTGCTGAGGCACCTTTGAAGCTGATTCCAATAGATGAGTGACATGTTCCAATAGATAATTAACCTATTGTGACAGATGATTTACCTGTTGCAACAGACTACGATCTGTTGAAATCAAGGTCAGGTTCTATCACAACAAGTTACTAATATATTGCAACAGATATTTACCGTTTGTTGGAATCGAGTTCGCGTTCTATTGCAACAGGTTAATAATTTGTTGCAACAGACATTACCCTGTTGCAACAGACAACATATCTATTGGAATCGAGTTCAGATTCTATTGCAGCAGGTTAATAATCTGTTGCAACAGATATTTATTATGTTGTACCAGATAACTAATTTGTTTAAATAGATAAATCATTTGTTGCAACAGATAACCCATCTGTTCGATTCATGTTACGGGCTATAGAACCATAAACATGAATCCAACATATTAGTCTTCCATTGAAATAGATATCTCATCTATCGTAACAGATGATTTATCTGTTTAAACATATGGATCTTATGTTGGATTCATGATTGGGTTCTATTCATTGTTGGAAAAATAGCACAATAGCAGTTACCCAGATGAAAAATTCAACTAAAAATCATAATTTGACTTACCAAAGTCTCCTATGAAGTAATGCCAAAGTGAAAGTGATGTACGAAATAAAATTTAACCTAAGAAATTGGTCAAATAGTAACAGTAGCGGTAACAACAACAACAACAATGACAATGGTCAACAAAAAGAAGATGAAGATGATAATGAAGTAGAAAATGATGATAATGAAGCAAAAGATGATGAATAAAGAAGCGGCAACAATGAACAACAAAAATCGCTAAGAGAGAGAAAACAACAATGGATGAGAAGAGAGAGAAAGACGTTTTTTTTTCCTCTGTTTTCCGTTTGATTAGGTAAACATTTGGATCAAAGTATAAATTTAAAAACTTGTGGGCTATTTTCAAACTTATCAAACTTTCTTAATCCATAATAAAGTAATTGTTACCTCCACTCAATTATTAAGACTTGTGTCACCTACACCTCATTTTAAAACTTTTTTGTCACCTACAGCCCAAAACCCCATCTTTTACCCAATTATGTATCAGGTGAGCATAAAAAAAGAGACTTTCAGTAAATATGATAAATGTCAGAAGTTTTTACAATTATGGATCAAACTATCGACATTTATGCTGTTTTTTCCAAATATTTCCTCAATAAAACACACCCTGAAGGGTCCTTTAGTAAATGGTTTGGAACAATTAGTCCTAACATAAAACCTCGTATAAGATTATATAGTGTTTGCTTAGGTATATAAGAAAAGATAATCATTACATAATTAATAGGAGTATAATGTTTTGTTAATAGTATAAACAATACATGCATTAAGATATGTGAAAATTTTAAATATCAATTTTAGGGTTAAAATGCAAAATAAAATACGATCACTGATGAGTTGAATTATTTTAGAAAAAAAAATCCATGAATGGCAGTTTTTTCATTATTAACAGCGACACAGTAATCCATTGTTAATTTTTACATAAATAATTCATACGTATATTATAACCCCTTGTAATTAGTACCTTAATCAAACCACCCTTTAGTGTTTGTTACATATGAAAGACCAAAAGAAAAAAGAAAATCCCATTGCAGATCCTTTCGAGCTCCAAGCGCTGCACAAAAAATCATTATCTTAACTTACAACTAGAAAACAGGGGGAAAAAAAAGAAAAAAAAAGGAAGAAGATAAATAATGCCATTGATTGTCATAGAAGTGCATATATTAATGGAATAAGAGTTAATACGTAAAAATGACCCTAAACTTGACATCAAATTATAACTTTAATCTTAAACTTTAATAGTGCACAAATAGGACCTCTAACTATTCAAAATTTGAACAAATATGACCTCCGATTTTGCAACCCCATGCGTGAGTCTCACTCGCGCCTACGTGGAAAGGTAATTCAATCATACGGTGTCACGTCATTAAAAGGGCTGACTTGGAGAGAGGTCATATTTGTGCAATTTTGAATAGTTCAAGGTCATATTTGTGCACTATCAAAGTTTTGTTTTTTGTGTTAAAACAACGTCGTTATTATTATTATTATTATTATTATTATTATTATTATTATTATTATTATTATTATTATTATTATTATTATTATTATTATTATTTCGCACAGTAGGCTGAAAGAAGCACCCAAGAGCAAATAACACCACTAGGCTATCTAAGTGCCTTATTTCATGTGGTTCAACATTAATATACGTACATAAATATACATTTTCTATCTTATATATATACAAAGTAATTTTTTTACCGAGGGGGTTGGGTGAACCCCATGGCAACCACATAGGTCCACCCCTCGTTAATTTAATAACATCGTTTAATTATGTTAATTTGATAACGTTTATTTAATGTACTACTACTACTATCCTTGATAACATTAGTTTAATAACGTTTTATTAAAACTATAATTTTTTATTATTATTAGTATAGTTTCATCTTTAATTTAATATTTAAATTAATAATAGTTAGATATATTATATAACTTAAATTCGTCCTCTGCTTTATAATATATATCATACCCGCTCGATTTTTTCGTATGAGGCTAACCCGCCTAATTAATAAATCTTCAATATTGCTCTTTTTCCGCAATGACAAAAGAAATTAGATGTCATTTTCATCTTTGAACGGAAAATAATTAAAAAAAATAATAGTGAAGAGTCATTTAAAGGTCATATTTGTGTAGTTTTGAATAGTTAAAGGTCATGTTTGTGCACTGTCAAAATTTAAGGTCATATTTATGTATTATGCCCTTAGATTTTAAGCTGGTCGTGCCCAGTTTTACGCGTTGACCACGCGTTTTGCCACGCAGGATTGGAGGTCATATTTGTGCAGTTTTCAATAGTTAAAGGTCATATTTGTGTACTGTCAAAGTTTAAGGTCAAAGTTATAATTTGGTATCAAGTTTAGGGTTATTTTTATGTATTAACTCATGAAATAATATATATTTATCCATAAATTTTACGGCCATTTTAACTATGGTTTATTTTAGTTGAGTATCTATTCATATGAAAAAAATATTTTTATATTTTTATTACACTTTTAGTTTAATTTTTAGAAAAACCTTTGAACGTATTCTCAGTAATAAATAAAATTTATTGACCAGTTAAAAGGATTGTCAATAGTGTATATTTCATATGTAGTATGATGAGTTTCATGACTGCAAAAGTCGTAAGGTCAAGATTGTGCAATATTGCAGAGTTGGATTCAGCTTAAAACCGAAGCCCTCCTTTTCCATTGATAAAGAGATTCAATAATCAAATTCAATAAAAAGGGCATCATGAACCAAGATCCAAATGGATCTTCTTGGGAGGTACTTCCCAAGGAAAGAAAATAGTTACTTTCGGATCAGGATAAATAAAATCGAAACAAGATAAAATCTCATATCAAAACTTTTGGCATCAGCGGAAGACTTAAAACCACATTCGTAGGCCAACAATTTTCTGGATAGGTCGAACTACTGGAAGAAAATGGAAAAGGAAGACCGGGAAAGTAGGATCACTCAACTTATACTGTACATTGACCCCTGAGTTTGTCTGAGAATTGGATCCAGCTAAGGCTGTCAACGGACCGGAACCGAAATCGGAACCGCCGGACCGGTTTGATCGAATCCAGAACGGTACCGAAACCTCATTACCGTTTTATATCATCGAAACTAGAGTTACCGGAACCGAAATATCGAAAAATTTCCCGTGTTCGGACCGGTCCGCTAGCTATCGGTGTGGAACCGGAACGGACCGGAGCGATACCAGAACGTTACCGGAATATCGCCGCTGGTACCATTTTTTTATTTTTTTTTTAAGTTTTAATTTAAATTATAACTTAATGAGATTAATATATAAGTTATATATATATATATATATTTAACTTATATAGTTTATATAATTTATTAACTTTTTTATAATAAGTTTAAGTTTTAATTATTGTAAAAGGTTTTAAATTTTAACTTAAAAAATATATGTTAAGTTAATATAATATTTTTAGTAAATTTAAGAAGTTAAAATTTTTTCTAACTTTATAAACTTAAATACTTAATATAATTATTTTTTTTTTTTCATAATTGCAACAAACAAAAGAGAAAATTTCAAACAAAATTAGGCAAATAGCCGTTATATTTATTCAAATTTCGTACATTGTACATTTATTACAAAGATATTAAATATAAATCTAATCTACGCAGCCACCTTCTAGGAAGGGTTCTGTGTGAATTAGATTTTTATTGTAAAATCTTATTAATATCTAAATTGTCTATAATTTTTTTGGCATAACTTTTCTAATTCTTCGATGGATAAATCCTCCGGAATTGGTTTATTTCATTGTTTCTCCATTGCTTCCATTCCATCATCACTATTTTCCTCAAAAATTTTATCTATTTCGTCTTCAATATGTGGAGGTAATTTGGGGAGCCCAAAATTTCTTTGTTCGGCATTGATCTAATCTCTAAATAATACCGAAATCTGTAAACTATCCCTTGCTAACGAATACCGATGATCTCCTATTATAAATCTTCCTGCGCTGAAAGCTTGATCCGAAGCAACTGAAGAAGCTTGAGCTGATAACAAACCTCGAACCATCCTTGAAAGTTTTAGAAATTGTCTGATCCGGATCTTCCACCACAATAAAAGCTATTGTTTTCCAGTTTCATCTCTAATATTTTCCCGGTACTGCGAAAGATACGAATCAAAATCATTACTCCTACAACATTGAAGACCAAGTTCTCCGCCCATCTCGTCATCTAAATCATCATATCTACGTCTAGAACTAGGAGTTCAGTCGGCCCAATATTTTGTTCCATAACTTGATACAAGTTATATAAACTCCTAGCTGTAGATACTATGCTAGCACAACAAGTTTCAACTGATGGTTTTTGATGAAGTCCAATTTCTAAATTGTTGTATAATTTTCTAACCAACATCACTGTACCATGTTCTTTATAAAATGGGTTTAATAAATTAGTTGTTAAAAGAATTTATGGAATAGGAAAATAATATTTTTAAAATTTTTCAATCATAGCTTCAATTGCCTCTTTGTTAGGACATATTTTTTTATATTCAACAAATACTTTAGAAATAGCAATAATAATTACTAAAACAGAACAAATAGTTGGAGTATATTGAGCAGATACTGTGTTCATAGCTTGATAAAAAGTTTTCAAAAATTTACAAAGTTCTTCTACTTCAATCCAATCATCTTCATCTAGCATTAAATTAACATCCTCATTATAAGAATTATAAACTAATTGTATAGGTTTACGATATATAACAGCAACTTCAAACATTTGAAACAAAGAATTCCATTTAGTAGGAATTTCTTTTGGAATTTTTCTACATGGAAGGCCACATTGTTCACATTTACGTTTAAAATCATCCATTACAGTCTTTTTTTTATTTTTAAACATAGAACTACAACCAATTCGCACTTTAAGACAACCATTTTCAAACAAACAAATACCATCATGTACTATCAAATTTAAAATATATACAGAACATCTAACATGAAAATGATCTTGATACATTAAACATAATCTAGTTTTTAACTCGTCAATAGCTTTCAAATTATTAGAAGCATTATCTAATGTGCGTGCCATAGGTTTATCAATAAATCTAAAATATTTCATGCTCTCCGTTATTGTATTAGCTATATACATACCGGTTTTAGACTCATCGACATATTTATAAGCAATAATTCTTTTTTGCATGTTCCAATCGTGATCAATCCAATGAGCTGTGAGAGTAAAATAATTATTACCGACAACACTAGTACTCATATCAGAAGTAACAGATATTCTACCATCAAATTTATCAAATAAGCAACAAAGAAAATGACAATGTTCAGCTTGAAATTTAAAAATATCATTTTTAATTGTATTTCATGAAAAACCTTTAAAATAGGGATTACATACTCGTTGAATATAATGAATAAAATCGGGATGCGAAGAAAAACTAAAAGGCAAACCCATAATAGCAACCATTTTCGCTAGTTCTTCTTTATCTACATCTTCACTATATGTCGAGGATGAACTTGCTTCACCCGGGTTAAACATGTCTAAACGTGTTTGAACCATATTACCTCCTATAGATTCATGTACAAATGTTGTACCATCTTTTTTTCCTTAGCCTCATTTTTTAGAAGAATAAATTCTTTATTACATCTCATCAAATACGAAGTTAGCAATCCTGTCCTGCCATTTTTTCCCCCAGTCAAATGTTTAAAAACATTCTTGCATTTATTGCAAGTAGCAGTACTTTTTACCCTATCATGCTCCATAAATTTCCAAACTAAAAACCTTTTAGTACGTTCGGTATCTTTGGCCCTAGTAAATTCTGGTAAAGAGGACAGTTGTTCACCGTGTTCCGATAATTTCGCAACTGGACTAGTAGGGGTAGGGGTATCACCTAATTCTTGTTCTTCTATATCATCTTGCACTAGTAAGTCTTCCTCAAAATTATTATAACGCCTATTCAGGGTCTCATTATCTAATTCCACACCGATACCAGCATCGAAACCATTAGGTTGTGATAATGAAGTTTCATTAAATCTAGCCGGTAATGAACTAGTACCAGCCTTACTTTTTTTATTTCTATGAAAGACCTTACCAAAATTTGATTTTTTACCACTACTATTTTTTTCAAAATCCATATTTCAAAATAAAATATTAAAACAAGCAATACAAATTGATGTTCGTAAATAAATGTAGATACTAAAAATAAAAAATATAGATAATTAACATAAATAAAAAGAGATTAAAGTTGGAACGAATATACCGAACGCCTGCTTAAAAGCAAACGTATAACAAATATCGAAATTAAAAGATGATAATTGAAGCTTGTTATATCTTCAAAAAATCTTCAACTCCAACTAATATAATAAATGAATCCTCAACTTCAAGTGTTCAACTAATATAATAAAACTAGAAATATTTAGACAGAATTTGAGAGAATATTAAGAGAGTATGAAAATTGATAATATTTGTGTGAAAAAAATAATTGAAATGAAGTATATTTATAGTAAAAAATTTAAAGGG
>NC_061119.1:187135785-187144809 GCF_002878395.1 Capsicum annuum
TAAAAAAAAAAAAAAAGGTCAAATTTTAAAAGTTACGGACCGGAAATCGGTCAATCGGTACTGGAACCTGTCAACCGGAATCGGAAATACCGGAATTTTTCATAGGTCCGGACCGGTATCGTTTTCCGGACCATTGGGTACCGGTAAACCAGAACCAACCGGACCGTGTCGTTACCGGTACCAGAAATCAATCGGAAACGTCACTATCGGAACGGAACGGAAAGTTCTGATTCCGTTGCCAGCCCTAGATGGCTAAACACATAACTTATACTGTATATTGAACAACCCCCCACCCCAACCCCACCCCTCCCTTATGTTTTCTCCTCAGATTCCAATAGCAAACTTATGCATTGTGTAGTTGTTGGTACTGTCTACAACAAGACGGACTGTTTCCAGTAGACCCTCGAATCCGTTGTTGGTACTGTCGGCCCAGTTAAAACAACACAAGAAATTTCCTGCATAATAAATAACTAGTGGCGTCAACAAAGATGACTGCTCAACAAATACTTTTCTACCTTCATCTAAAAAGAAAAAAAGTATTCCCTAAAGACTATAGTAGTTCGTCCTTTACACACTCCTGGTAATCAGGAAGAAGCCAGTGATTGATTGGTTTTATCCCTTTACTAGACCATCGGTTCACAAGGACCATTTCAAGTTTCCGGACCTGCAAGGACCCAAAAGAAAGGAAGTGAGGCAAAGGTAGAAGCCTAGATACAAGATCGACCAAACTCGGTAGCTTTTGGTTAAACAATGTATTCATATTAAGAAATTCATTAACTAAGTACATAAATTAAATCTGGTTTAATGTATAACCAGCCCCTTAAACTTGTCAGGGTATTTAATTTAGACACTTGATCTAAACTTGTTCTAATTGAACACCTCAGCTCCTAATAAAGTGTTTCAATTAGACATTTTTGATTCAAATTTTGAAGAAAAAAAAAAAAAAAAACTTTTGCGTGTATTTTCATTCTTTTACTACTCGTTAACTTCACAATCATTCTTCTTGCAGTCAAAAATCAAAGATGAAATGGCATCACCAGACACCAGGAGCAAGATTGCAACCAAGAAATTGCCAAGATGGCTTGATAGTTTTCCCTCATTCAGCAAATATAACAATTCTATTAAAGACGAGCAGCTTGAAGCGAACAGCAACGGTGGATCGAGGAGGGGGCGACAAAAAATTATATTGGTATATATAAATATATTTTATAAATTTTTAGTGTATATGTATAGATTTTGAATCCCCTGAACACAAGACTAGAGGTTGGCTTAGTGATTCACCTTGAGGTTCCAGGTTCAAATCTCATATACTACATTTTTATATTTCGAAGTGAAAATCCTAGATCCGTCATTGACGAACGGGTGATATAAAATTGATATAGCAAACAGGCTAATTAACAGCAAGATGCTGGAACGTTATTAGCATCAGAAGATTGCCGTTGACGACACATTGTCTTCACTTGAGAATGCTCCAATTCCATTATAAGAGAAGCACCGACTTCCGCTCAGATATTCAAGTATAGGACAATGACAAATCCTCTCTACAGTCACTACGAAGGATTTTGCACAGAGATGAAATCCAGTAAAGAAATAACATTATTAGACAATTAAACGAGGACCAACTAAAAATCTTATCGACATCTGGCTAGGAGAGGCCTAAAAGATAACAACGCTAAGAAGCCTTACTGGCACTCAGAGGTAGAGAATCAGCTTAAAATTCTCAACTTGCTAGCTCCATGTAAACAAACTAACGGTATTACCATAACATAGGAAATTTAGCTACAAATATTGCCTAGATGTAACTTAATATGGTCCGGAAAATCATTTATCAAAAACAGAAGGTTCAGAAATCAGTGCAAACACAGAAATTAGAGAAAAGCCTTAAGATTGGTTGTCCAAGAGAACTTATTACACAAATTGTTAATGCACCCACTATGTGATTGCTTAAGGACCTAGTGTACGACCTGGGTTGTTTCTCTCTGGACTTTGGATCTTAACTTCCAAAATTCTGTTGTACATACAATCTAGGCCAGTATTCGGAGTTTCCTCATTAGTTGAAATTCCAAAATTAACATGGTGCAAGTGTAATGAAACCAATATGTAATTCATTAGGATAAACAAAGTTTTATCAGGCTCATCCTAAGAAGGCAGGTTTGAGGAACCTAACCTGCTTCACAATAAATGGCTCCTGTGAGAGACTTAATGGTACTGTCAAAATAGTAAGAAAACCATTTCTGTTTCCATAAATTATGTCTGTGAAAGGACGATCACCCACCTGCGAAGGACGCTAAATGAGAAAAGGATCGAGAAATCTCAAAAAAGTAGGAAATAATAAACAAAAAGAAAGAAGAACCACTTCTACCATAATAAATCTCGAGGATTTGCAACCGAATTGCCTTTCAATTTCTTCAGCTGTTCCAGCTGGCTTCTTCAATCCTATATTTTAGTATTAAAGAATATCAGCATATACAAATAGCATTAACTCAACATAGTTTTAAGAAACAAGAAAATTACCATTCAAAGTATACCATTGTAAATAAGAGATTAGAGAATTTATACTCCCCTTCAAAGTTCATATTACACATAGGGGTGGAAGTAGAGCATTCGCAATGGGTTCGGACGAACCCAATAGTTTTTGCTTAGACCTGTATTTGTATGAGGAAATCCATTAAGGATACATAAATATCAATTGCAGATTCAACAACTAAGAAAAGCTATGGGTGCAATGACAGTTCGAAACCCATAAACTCCAAATCCTAGCTCCGCTCAAATTACATGTTTGTTGACCCTATTCAGCGAATAATATTATTCTGTACAATTTTATTATCTTTCAAAAGAGGCGGACCTATAGGTATAGGTGGGGTGCACGTGCACCCGTTAACATCGAAAAAAATTATGTGTATATATGTATATATATCTTGAGAAATTGGGATATATTTAATAGTGCACCCAGAGAATAATGTTAGTGCACCTTGGTGCGCTGGTTAAGGCCAGCCGTTTCATTCACGCGACGCAGGATCAATCCTGTTTTATAACATTTTCCAACATTTTCGCCTTTTAGATTTAAAAGCTATTATAAATTTATAACATCAAAATTGTTGGTTTGGGATTCGAACCCGCAACCAATAGGTGTGGTGAACCCACCTGACCATTAAGCTACCATGATTGATGGTTTAATAAAGTTAAAAGTCAATATATTAGTTGAACTTTATGTTATAAGAAAGTAAAGTTATTAGCTTAGAAGTCATATTTGTTCTATATATTTATTTTTTCAGTACGATTCATGTTATTGGTGACCAATTGAACATAATAATATCCCTTAATCGATACTGAAAATTTTGCTAACGTCTACGTTAAGATAATATTAGTGCACCACAGTATTATCAAAAGCAAAAAAGGGAAAAAAAGCTTCAAGGTCCATTATATTTAAGCACAACGTACAAATAAAGAGTGAGATTTAACGAAAAAAGGCATAAAGGAGAAAGAAAATATAAAAATATGTCTAGTGCAAGACTAATAATATAAGCATGAATGATAAATATAAGAACACAGAAATTGATTATTTTTTTTTTTATAAAGTGAAATATCAATTGTTTTGTGTTCATATCTTCAGAAAAGCCTTATTGACAAGGGAAAATATGTCTTAAAAATGAAAATCTAAACTGCACATTAAACGAGGCGAGCGATCAACACATTTTGAGTCTTTATTCGGGGCTTATACGCACCTTTGACAATACTGATGCACCCCCAGACTTTAAATCCTGGGTTCGCCTCTGTCTTTCAAGAATTCAAATTCATGTTACTCCTCATACTTTAAGCTTCCATGTGATGCTTTCCCTATTAAACCAACTTTTTAACCAATACTTCAAGCTTCCATGCTTTCTCTATTAAACCAACTTTTTAACAATACCTCAACACTTTGTTCCAATGTAAAGTAAAAAGGCACACATAGATAAACACTTTAACTTGCCCTCACCTGGCAACTAAATACTCCAACTTGGAATATGCATATCTAGACACCTCAACTAGTTTCCTTATGTCAGTTGAACACTCCAACTTAGAAAATGATCATCAAGACACCTCAAAAATTTATGTGCCACATCGGCATCGGGTGTCCACGAGATATAGTGGGGACAAGTTGGATTGTTTAATTGTCATTTGAGACCTAAGCTGCCCGAAGTCTCCAAAAATGTTGTCGCACGCGTGTCTGATCCTTCAAAAATGCACTATTTTGGAGGATCAGACACGCACCCATCGACATTTTTGATGATTCCGAGCAACTTAGTTTGAGACTAAGGGATTGAGTAATAATCTTTGCGGGTAGCATCATTAAATATTTTGTAATCCATGCAAATTCTCCATCTGGTTACTGTGCGAGTCGGGATCAACTCATCCTTATCATTAGTCACCACTGTCATACATCCCTTCTCTAGGACACACTGAATGGGGCTAACCATCTATTGTCAGAGCTAGGATTTAAGGTGTCCAGATGTGCACAGTCAAAATTGGAGTGCTTACTTGTTAGTTGAGGCCAATTTTGAGTCTCTTTATGTATTATGCCTTAGTAAAATACCACCAACGTCTTGATGATAAGACATTAATCCCGATTAGCATAGGCATAGAGAGGAACAACTTACTGTGCCTAATGACTTTAATCCCGATTGCACGCTCAAGAATCCGAGCTTTTCTACCATCAGGATCATATTCAGTTAGTCCTACAAATTCCCAAATCATCAAACACTCAGTTCTGCAGATAAACAAACAAAAGAAAACACCTTTAGGGGTCATTTGGTAGCTAGTAAAGAGCAATTTATTCATGTATTAATTTATATATAAGTTATACAATGTTTGATAGCTAGCTAGGAAATAAGCTATTCATGTATAAATGTAATACGACGTTTGGTTTGCTATTTAGAAACCAGCATAACTAATACATGTATAAATTATGAGAAAATTAGTTTATCATCTTATGCAGAGTAGAAGATGGAATAACTAATATCGTCATAACTAAAACCTGCATAATTCTAACCAGCTACCAAATGACCCCTTAAAGTTGCTTAAAACTAATGAAACCATTCACAAATTCCTTTCGAAATTACCCGCGGAGTTGCTAAAAACAGCAATATTGTTGCCAAACAAAGATTTACACTGTTCCATAGATGAAGCAAGAGGAGACCACAAGTTCAATGAATAAGGCATTGTAATAGTATTGTCCTTATCGAAAACTACGCCTTCAAATCCCCTTTTCTTCAGCTCATTCCAATCAATGTACCTTATATCTGGCACAAACACATGTGGCAGTGCCAAATGCTTATATTTATACAAAATCCCAATAAAAAATGCAATTCCCTCCAGATTAATCCTCTGTCCCAATGCAGCTTTAACGCTTGCCCACCATCTGTTCGACCGAATGCGCGAATGAGTGATCACTGCAACTTCCTGCTCTTTGACAACTTCCTTATGATGGGGTTTCTCTTTTTCATCGGGAAAATAAATTTCTTGAGAATATACATGATTGTTGTTATGCCTTTCTTGTTCTTGGTTAAGTGGTGCGAACTCTTCACTTTTGATGCGGCACCTGTGCTGTCGGAAATACACTTCTTTTGACAAATAAAACATACAGCCGTTGTTGGCATTTTTGAAGAGTCCCGATAAAATAGGTTGTTGGTGATAATTGTGTGTATAACTGACAAGTGTTTTCTTGAAATGGAGGGAGTGTTTGGAGGGAAAATTGTTAGGAATATTGTAATGGAAGTAAGTGTGGCATGGTGTAATTGAAGTGGATAGCATAATAAGAAATTTCCAAATTTATTGCTGTTTGATTAATGAAGTATATGAACAAGTGTATAGATAAGGTAAGTTTTCATGGTATTATTATTATTAATGGAATCTCCATCTTAGTATGTCACTCTACATTCACTCATAAAGCCATGAATATATGGTCGTAGGCTCATAGCCACTCATTGTGAGGGACAGAATTTTAGTTGGAGTTTTTGATGAGGTTTTGAGAAATTGGGCTTTGGCGCATACTGTTGGTAGAGCTTTACTCGCTGGGCCAATAAGAATTGTTGGGGGTACTTTAGAAATAGGTTGTTCTTCAATGGAAAAATTACACATTATAGATAAACTAATTTAATAATTACATGGTATGATTAATGTTTAAAAAAATTATAATTCATAATTAATAATTTTTAATAATTACATGGTATGATTAATGTATATAAAGTAAAATTTTCTCTCTCATAATTAATTTTTTGTTTTAGCTGATTGGAGTGTTTAGCGCCAATAAGTCATTCTTTTATTGGATGTTTTTAGCGGCAGTATGTATTCTTCCTAATTCAACAGATCTCAAAGTTTATTCTAGCATATATCAAAGAATATTTTTATTTCTATTTCTTCTTTCAAATTTTCTGATATTTTGTGTTTTCCCCTACACATTTGCTGTATTTTTTCATAGAAGATTTTCTTAATTCAACTAAATTATTATCAATTGTATATTATGTGTCAGTTATATATGTATAAGTTGTATATTAATTATATATATGATGTAATTGTATAAGCCGTATGTGTATAAGTCAATTGTATAAGTTGTTAATTGTATATGGATATCTAATTTCATTTTTTTTTTTTGAATTGTATTTCTGAATGTTTGTATATTATCATAGTGTATATTAAATAACTATATATTTATATATATACATTTGCAGAATGTATATTGAGTGCGTACATATACATTTTGCATAGTGTATATATACAAATATACAAATTATTTTTTTAAATTCAATTGTTATTTTCTTAATACAACTAAATTATTATTAATTGTATATTATGTGTCAATTATATATGCGTATATGTATAAGTCAATTGTACAAGTCGTATATGTATAAGTCATATATGTATAAGTTATTAATTGTATATGTACATCTAATTTTTTTTAATTGTATATCTAAATGTTTGTACATTATCATAGTGTATATTAAATAACCATATATCTGTATATATATATATTTGCAGAATGTATATTGAGTGTGTACATATACATTACAGTGTATATACAAATATACGATTCTTGAAATTATAAAAAAATGAGAAACAGGGGAGGGGGGAGCTAGATAGAGGGATGGGAATGGAGGAAGGGGAGAGAGATGAGAGAGAGAAGGAGGAGAGAGACGAGAAAGAGGGAGAGAAAGGGAGGGATTTATGCAAACTTTAATAATGTCTTATAATTATGGACAAAAAGTTAACTATATCTGAAGGGAAGCGAGATAGAGGGATAGAAATGGAGGAAGGGGAGAGAAATGAGAGAGAGAAGGAGGAGAGAGGCGAGAAAGCGAAAGAGTAAGGGAGAAATTTAAGGTATATTTATATTTTGTAATTATACAAACTTTAATCATGCCTTGTAATTATGGACTAAAAGTTACCTTTTCATGGGATAATTACATAAATTAATTCTTTTAGATTAATTATTATCATGTATGGTAGAACTTTTAATTTAGGAATAAAGCATAATTATCTCCCTAAGTTTGTCACGAAAATTTACTTTAGCCATTAAACTTAACATCTAATTATTTACCCCTTTATTAACTTTAAAGTATATTATTTTGCTTCCTTTGTGGCTTAGAACAAGTCAAGCTCCATTGTTGTATAGTCACTCACGATTTGATTGATCTACGTCATTAATGAGTCGTTTTTGACCTGACCCGCTATAATAATAAAATGCCCAACTCATTTTTAAATAAAACCCGACCCAACTCTTTTTCCCATCAAATACACCTAACCCATGATTTCTTTTCTCATTCCTAACCTGTCAAAAAATAAATCTTTCGTAATTCCTAATTCCTAACCTAATCAATCGTTAGTTTCATGGAGATGCTAAGATTATCGAGCTTTGGAGGTTAGTAATCCCTTTCTTTTACCTCTGTTTTACATTTAGAATTTTTATCCAATCGATTTTCAAAGGGTTTCATATTTAGATTTTCGATTTTGACTACAGCTCGTATTTTTTAAAATTTTTTGCAGTTTAAAAATGACTTTTTTGTATATTACCTTAAGATTTTACCATGGAGGAATATTACAACAAAAGTCCCTTATTAAATACATCGGAGGTATAGAGACTAATTGTTTAGACGTAGATATTAACAAATTATCTTACTTTGAGTTTGTAGGCTATGTTAAGAAAATTGAATATAATTGTTCCTCTTGTATTATTTATATTAGACCACCTACGTCTAATCGTTTAGTAAAAGTTACATGTGATAGGAATATTTTGGGTATTATACCTAAATTAAAAAATGGGGATATGATTGAACTGTATATGTCACACTTAATTAAAGAATCTGATGTGGTACCCGCCTTGCTTATGGTAAGCATGTTAGTGAAGAATCTTTTGCTTCTTTTGATAAACACCTTGCACAAACCTCTGTGGATAACTTAGGGTTTAAAGAAACTGAAGAAACTGCACAACCTACTATTGGTGGTGGTGAAGTTTCTTCTACTGTTGAATTAGGTAGATGTTCTTCTACTGTTGAGGAAGATTTGGGTGGGGGTGGTGCTAGTGTTGTAGAAGATTTGGGTGAAACTTTTGCTGCTACTACACCAGATGTTTCAATAGTACATTCTAATTGGGAAAGTGATAGTCAAGATAATGAAAATTCTGATTATCGTGATTTGCATGAATGTGATGATGAATATAATAGTGATACTCATGTGGAGTTTAGGATTTTGAGAGAATAAAAGAGAGTCGTCAAAACAAAAAAAAGGCTGGAGCTAAAAGGGTTAATTTAAGAAAAAAGGAAATTGATGTGGAATATAATGAGTATTTGTCCAAGAAAAAAATATCCTACATGATAAATTAGGTGGTGATGAGCCATACTTTGATTCAGATGAAAATGCTAGTTTGAAATAGATATTGATGTAGATGGTGATGAGGATGATGTTTCAACATCCTGTAAGAAGTGTGAAAAAGGCAAGGATGGCAAAAATAACTAAAAAAAGAGTTGTGTTTGATCCTACTTGTAAGTTAAT
>NC_061119.1:187147809-187174101 GCF_002878395.1 Capsicum annuum
AGAAAATTAAAAAAAATAATGAAATAACGGTCTTAATTTTTTAAGCAATTTCAAATCAAATTAAGGTTTAAGTTGATTGAAGATGAAGGAGAAGAGAAGTTAGGATTTTGAAATTGGGATTAAGGGATCGATTTTTAAAGGAAAAAAATGACCTTTTTTTATAAAAAATATTAATTCGGGTCAAGTTAAGTGCTTAACGCACCTTGTTTGACGGTGTTTATACGCGTCTTGGTCTAAGCCACGAAGAAAGCAAAACAATACACTTTAAAGCTAATAAGGGGGTAAATAATTACAAGTTAAGTTTAATGGTTAAAGTAAATTTTCGTGACAAGTTTAGTGGGGTAATTATGCGTTTTTCCTTTAATTTATTATCAATTATAGTTGAGTATTAGGTTTAATAACAGATCTCCACTTCTTCTTCATTACTCTCCCTCCTCCTGTCAACATCATCTTCTCTGGCGAGGAGCTTCAAGCTCCGATGAACCAAAGCAAAGCAACAATCCCCGCTAGTTTCTTTTTCTCTTTCACAACCATCTTTGGAGCATCGAATCCGACAGCCACCACATCCACGTCGGATTATAATGGAGCAACCAGATCTGGCTGAAATTGTCCAGATCTGGCCAAAATTATTAAATTTTGACAGATTTATTTGATGATGGAGGAGAAACGGAGTGGATAGTAAGTTGTTGGTTTCTCCGACGATGTGAATTAGTTGGAGAAGACGAAAGTTGTTTGGTGATTGATTCGCCGGAGGGAGTTAGTTTTGAAGGTGATTCTCTGTTCAAACAAATACAGGTTGGGTGCTGGAGATCTAATCGGAGCTTGGTGCTAGTGATAGAGCTCTCGCTGGAGTTTGGTGGCAGAGCTTTGCCGGAATTTGGTGGTGGTGATGGAGCTATTGTTGAAAAAAATACAAAAAAAAAAAAAGGTGATGGTCTATTAGTGGTGGTGGCAGAGCTTTGAATGGAGTTGGGTGATGGTGGGTGGTGTAAGGTGGTGGCAACATTGTGATTTGTATTAAAATTATATTAATCGTAAAGAATCGTTGTAATACAATTTGAATTCGAAAGTTGTTATTTCATGAGAAATATAATACACTTTTAATGACATAGACTAATTTAAATAGTAACGAAATGTTTGAAATTTACGTATAATACTTATAATACATTTGTATTAAAACTGTTTTAGTTATATATTTCATCACGTATATTGAAATACGTCTTTAAAACGTATAATATATTAAAATTGTTGTTTATTTTTTTTTTATTAATATTGTTAAAACTATATTTTAAAATGTATTATATATGTATTTAACTATTTTTAGTTAAAAAAAAAGTTAAGCTATGAACTGTAAGAATAAAAATGTGTTATAATTGGTAAATAACGTTATATATTTATACTATTTATGTAAATGTCTCTTTTGTCATTTAAGTTATGCTTAGCTAGTGATTGACCATAGATTTTCAAATATTTTTTGACAAATTATTTTTGAGTGAAGATTTAAGTGAAATTTCATCATGTGTTTGACCATATTATTTGAGAAACATATTTTATTTTTAAAAGTTTTTCAAAAATAAAATTTAGCCCAAATATTTTATTATTATTATTTTAGAGTTTGAATTATTTGCCAAAAATATTAATCAAATAATGACAATTTATATGCTCAAACATTATTTGTAAATTTTTTTTTTTTTTTTTAAAAACTACTTGAAAAATTTATGATCAAACGAATCCTTAGTAGGGTATAAGTCCTTGAAGCTATGGAGGGAATAACTTGGATATTATGTTATGAAAATATATACTTATGCCTTGAGATTTTTTTATTTTTATTTTTTGTTATGAGAAAAATAAATTAAAAACCGACGACTCAAAATAAGGATGTTAAGTGAGTGACCCAATTTGCAGGATCAAGTGCACAAATAACCATACGAAAATCATTCTTGAAAAAGATGATCTAGAATTTTGATTCCCACTTGAATTTTGTCACTCTATCGGAACTTATGAATAATTTAAGGAGATATATAAAAATGAAGATAGTTTAAAGTCTATTTTGATTGTCAAAGATTGAGCAATTTTGAATAACACTAGACAGATTTACCATTTTCATCAAAACTTATGAATAATTAACGAGATATGTAAAAATGAAGATAGTTCAAAGTCTTTTTTTAGTTGTCAAAGATTGAGCAATTTTGAATAACACTAGATAGTTTTTATCATTCTCATCAGAACTGGTGAATTATTTCACAAAATAGTCCAAAGTCCTTCTAGTCGGCGAGCCAGTAATCCAATATAATATAAATGAAAAAGAGATAAATATATCTTTCGTCTATGATAACTAATTTGTAATTTTTGATCTAATATTACCCCATCGTTAGGAAAGTATCTCATTTTGCCATTGCCGCCCTACCAGAGCTCCAATGTGTAAGTATAATTTTAAATTATAGTCAAAAGTTGAAGGATAAATTTTAACCTTTATTTTTGAAGAATTTGGACACGTGAAGTTCATCCATTTCATATTAGATTTAGCTAATGACAAGTACAAATACGAAATGATTTGCTAACAATAAATATATAAATGAATCAAAATTTTCACAATAAAAAGGTCAAAATTTTGCCCTTATACTATGAGAAATTAAGGAATTTGGCCACCTTTTGATTTTTTATCTAATATAAGCGTTAGGAAAATGTATTGGCACTCTCCTGATCCAGAATTTATATTTGTCTTTCTTTCTCCTTTTAAAAATATAATGAAAAAAAAAAAAGTGAACAGTCACTTAAAATCTTCTTGATTAGAACTCTTCTAATCGTGTTTCTTGCAGGTCTGCCCTTTCCTGCTCGTACGACCTTCTTCCATTACTCCACTTCTTCTGCGGGCTACTTAATTTCTTCATTCCACATATTTAAAATTCTCCCATATACTTTCTCTTTTACTGCTTTCTATTACATGCCAACAGTTAATCTCCTTCCTCTGATGTAGTGTTTTGGATTAATATTTTTTTGGACAGCAAAATCCGGAGACGAGTTTCAAAATGATTACACAAACCTTAACAGGCCTGCTGATTGAAGTAACTGAAATAATGAAAACAAGTCCCGGTGTGATATTTCTTCTTGCAAATTTTATAGCTCTGAAATTTCTGTATGGAAGAATTTCTGTTTAAACGCAGTAATATTTTATAATTAATAGAAGCAGATTTTGGTATGTTAATGAAAAAAAAAAACTCAAAGGTTATAGTTTATTAAGATTATGGTCACTGTGCAGGAAGCCAAACTTGGGTGCAACAAAAAAACCATGAGTGTTGATTAATGTTTAATCCATGAGAAAGTCCTAGTGAGTAAAATTAAGGAGAAAAGTTGAGACGAATTTTAGTACTTACTTGAATTGTTAGCCGAAAATCAGAGTAGGGTAGCGGAAATATTAAATCGATATATCTCCAGCCATTGTTGAGGGTCTGTAGTTGACGTCGGCGTTAATAATGTTGTCGACTTTGCTTTCCGGTGAGTCTTCTAAGCACTCAACCACTACAACATTTTTGGCCTATGGCCACTCTAGTAAAGCGTGGTCTAAAATAGCAGAAAATGTGGCCTTTGATCAAAGGCTACACTTTTGGACTTTAGGCCACACTTTTAATGGGTGGCCTAAAGAGGCGTAACCTTTGATCAAAGGCCACGCTTTTCAAGTGTTGCCATATCAGCTACATTTAAAAAGCGTGGCCATTAATGTTTAAAGACCACGCTTTGTAGCTTGTAATTGGCAACACTTTTATTTGATAAAGCTACGGTTACAAGTGTTGCCTTTGTTTTGCTATTGGTCACGCTTCACAAGTGTATCCTTTTGTAGCACCTCTATAATAACACTTTAAAAACGTTGCCTATGTTTAATTATTGGGCACGCTTCACAAGTGTAGCCTTTCATAGCACCTCTATAATAACACTTAACAAACGTGGCCTTTTCTTTATTACTAACCACACATAAAAAACGTAGCATTTTATATATCCTCTATGACAACACTTCTAAAGTGTAAGCATGTTTTCGCCACACTCTTAAAGTGTAGCAATATTGCCTAAAAATTGAAGTGCATAAATCTCACGCATGTATCACTAAGCACATTACATAAACATAACAAATATATAATCTCACGCATGCACTAATAACCTAATAAATAATTGAAGTGCATAGATTTGATTTCAAAAAAATGTCTTTTATATACTAATAAGAAAACAACATAATAAAAATTGTATCAAGTTCCACAAAACCAAATGTATATAATAACATATATCAAAATATTTCAAAAATTCTTCATCATTCACTTCAATCTCGATCAAGCTGAGTTGTGGTGCCCACCATTCAAATTTGATCCCCCGCATAGATCCTACATATTCAAAATGAACAAACGAAGTAAATATAAATATTCTTTCAATCTTGATATGAGGAAGTATGTGAATCCAAAGTTACAAGTTCAGGATTTAAACTTCCTGTGAATTTCTAAGATAAAGTACTTTTTCATGAACTGAAGCATGAGCCAAGCCCGAAGAATGTGAAAGAATTTTTCCTCGTATAACTTGTGCATTACTCGCATCGGGTGAAGGAATGTCCATCAATCTCTAGTATATCTTGAAAATTCAATCCAGGATTGTTTTGCACCAATTGACTAAAAACTGTCGCATTTCTTGTCTCATTTCACTTATAATTTCTTCCTTCATAGAAGTGACTTCATTAGCATACTTTTGTTTAAGATCGTTTATTTCCTCATCTTTTTGCAGAGAAGTTCTTGTCACTGATCTACCATAGCCTCTAACTCGACCAGGCTTCTCCTTTCCAAACACTGCCATGAATGCATCATCTGGTGTTTTCCCAGCATTTTGATGATTCTCTAGTTCAGACTGTAACAAAAGTAAAGCAATAGCTGTCAGGAGAAGAAATAATGCAGTATATATGAGATATATTTCAAACGAAGGCTCATCCGTCCCAAGTCAAAAATTATTAACTTTCTTAACAATAATACTCCTGAGAATGAAATCAGTCTCATAAAGCCAAAGCAGATTATTTCAGCGCTCCTCAAGATTCAGGAATCCATTCTAAAATAGATTATTTCAGTTCCTTAAGACTCAGGATCTGGTAAATTTGGAAAAAGAATAACAACTAGTTCCAATCTGCTTTGGCTCATAATTCTAGTAAAGTTGTCAAAAGCTCAACATAGACCAAAAGAAGCAATATGTATTAGAAGCAACACTCAGTAACTTGATAGATGCAGCTATTGCTTAAAACACATCAACACTCTTAATCAAATATAAGAATAGTAAGGTTCAATCTGTCACCGGCCAATAGAAGATTAGCAATCAGCAAGAGTATACACAACTTATAATACAAAATTCAAGTTCTATATTGCAGTAGTGAATAGTAATTCGATTAGATTCTGAATGAAAAACAACATAGACAAATTTGAACTAAGAAAATGAAAGGAAAATCGTACCTTGTGTTACTGGAAGGATGAAAGAGAAAACGTGTTGTTGTATCTGTTTAGGGATCGAGGAAAGGAAGCCGAGACGATCTTTCTAGAGTTCTATTTAATGGCTCATGTACAATTACTATTTTTCTCAAAAATAATGTGAGGCTAAGTTAAGGTGTTTGTGTATGTAATATGCCTACCCTATTTGCACAACATGATTTTTTTGATGAAGAGGATTCATTGAAACCTCCAGCATCCACCTAGCTCAGCCAATGTATCTAGGACAAAACATGATGTACAAAGTGTAGGTTGATGCACATCAAACTAGTCGTATGCCTATAGAGGTTGCTGCTGATCATCTTGCAAAGTCCAAATAATATCTTGAAGACTCGGTCTTACGCATTCAGTCAATATCTTATGATATTCTAATGTATCACCATTTGATTTTTAGAATTCCACCAAATGAAAAGCTTCAACAACCTCAAATATCCCCACGTCAATGCTCAAAGTTCCATTTTTTCCTTCTCATGTTCCTTCGAATCTTAGTAATCCTGCATCCCTTTTGTTAGCTCTCAGCTTAAGATGTTTAGCAATATTTTTCAACTTGGATATAATCACTTATGCAGGTTTCCAAGATGTGAATTTAGCTTCTTTCTTTAAACAAGGTTCCTCAAATAATTTGGATAAATCAAACTTAGCATAAAGAGTAAGTTTTGAGTTTTTCGGACAAGGTTTGAGGCCTATTAGGATGTTCAAAATAAGGAATCAACACGATATGGCTGTGGCGCATTGCATATCACATTGATAGGTAGCAACACAACGTGTCACATATTGCATCGATAAAGTGACGCGACGCTTTGCTTATCTCGTTGATAGTCTAGTTCAGTTTAAGGCTATGTTATCATGTGACTGGGAATGCTTTATATCCCACAAAGATATACTCCAGTTAGAATGTTGTCTATACAAAGGAATAAATTAGGAAAAGGACCTTTGTCCTTAAGCAAGAGAAGGAGAATCATAAGCTCTTCAAAGAAAAAAAATAGTATAAAAAAAATCAACCAGTATCTATTAAAATCCGAACATATACAGTATCTTCAAAATGAAGTTTACCCAAATTTGTCTGTGATTCAAAGTATGTACAGTACACAGATAAATAAGAATAAAAGGATTAAATATGAACTTAGCTACAGTCGAAATCGATTACTTACTATTGCAATTTGGGTATCTGCCTGAACTTCTTTTCCCGTCTTTGTACGAGTAGCAATAAACATTTCAGCCTTTAATGGTTCCTCATTATTTTCTTTTGTCCGGTGCTACAAATGATATCAAATTACACTGTAAAACCAAATATAAATATGTTATAACAAAGTAAAAAAGAAATTGAAAAATAGATTTTTTTAAAAGCGCCAACTAAATATTACCAATGCCACGCGTACTCTTCCAAAATTAATAGGTCTCATTTGATGTCTCCACTTTTGTTTTTTCCTATTTTGAGAATTTACCTCGCTCAAGGCCTAAAAAAGAGAAAATAAATTAAATATGAAAAATATGTCAAGAGTTATATGCATTATTTTAATCTTACTTCAACTTCTGGAAGCTTCCAATACTCGATCAACTGACGTAAGTGAACAGCTGGAACGCCAGCAGGACATTTTTCTAGCATTTCTTCAATAGTAAGTCTTTTATCAAAATATCTTCGTTTAACTTCTCTCTTGAATCCCCTCCAAGCATCACGAAGATCATGCATCACCCACTTCTGTCCTTCCTTTGGAATAAAAAATTTTGACTATACAAATAAATATATTAAGTTTCGGTTAGTAATAAATATAAGTACACAGAATAATAAGTGGAGGGACACTACCAGTTTTGAGGATGTGGCCTATTTGACAGATGTATATAAATAGATGCAAGAAAGAGTCTGAGCAATATAGACGGAAAGTACAGTATGAAAGTATCCCCAGTTATCAGCCAAATGACATGTCTAAGCTAAATATGATCAAACTTAATGAAAATATTGTTTATCTAATCTCGTAACAGATGGACTGAATAGTCTCATGGAGGTTAATG
This sequence comes from Capsicum annuum, assembly GCF_002878395.1. Classification (NCBI taxonomy): domain Eukaryota; kingdom Viridiplantae; phylum Streptophyta; class Magnoliopsida; order Solanales; family Solanaceae; genus Capsicum; species Capsicum annuum. The sequence continues at coordinate 187,155,324 of NC_061119.1, forward strand.
AAGCAAATGCAGATATATAAGTCTTAGTTGCACAACATTATGTATCTCTCTATTTATTAATCTGTGATGAATGAGCCAACTACTATTTCACAACCTGTGTACCCTAAGAATGTTCCAGCATTCGCAGTAGCAAATTCATTTCTGTCCCTTTTTTTGTCCAAGATGTATATGTGTGTATTGCAGGTAAGACTACATGACTGTAATTTCCAGGTGCTTTAACTCAAAAAGAGCTTACAAATAACTGTAAATTGAGTGTATAAAAAACATGCCCTACATTCATTTAATTGGCATAAATACCACAGATTTAATATTGGTTGATGCTGATTGAGGAAACATGCATCTTCTAGTATGTACTCAGAGTTAGCACTATGAATATAAGAAAATTTGTGAACCCATTTTTCCACTTCTCAATTACTTAATCATAGGGAGATCAGAACAGTGGGTTGATATTAAAGAAACCAATATCTGTTCATGTTATAGAACAAAAAAGAGAAGAGACATTAATTAGCACAAGTTAATTATGAAGAAGAGTATACCAACAACAAGAAGTAATATTGTTACTTATCCTAATTTGTTTGAACTAGTATTGTTACGAACGCGGCTGCCGACACCTTATGAGTTAGATGATTTTTCTTCAACTTCCATTACTAATATATATGGTTTTGATAAACTACTTTTTATACTAACAACTACTTTTGATGGTCTCTACCCATCAGTCCTGGGCATTATTACAAGCAAGTGCCATACTCTCCAACTTAAATGAACTAGCAATTAACAACTTTCAGAACAACAGGGAAAACAAAAATCTTAAGCCGTATCACCTCTTACATTATTCTATCTAAGCTAACATACAAAGGGTAGAAGCTGCAAAAGCTCAAATGCACTAGTAACACAGGACAGTGTTAGGGCAATCAATCACAGCATCAACTACGTTCTTTTATACATGCATCACATCAAGGTTGTTGGGCAATGGATTGTGCTCCCAATAAGGTAATTCAAAAAAGATTGACCTTTTTTTTCACGGCCCATCATTGTTCTCTTTATCTTCTTCCCAAACACATTGCTCATATTTTGTAAGCTATTGAGCACATTCATTCCCTTTAACAAATGCGGAGGAGGTCTAAATTTAATTTTTCCATTGAAAGACTTTTTATTAGATCTCCACGATGATCCATGGGTAGAAAAACATGATGATCCATATAGCACGTCTTTCTACTATGTTTAAGATAGCAAGAATTAGTGCCATAATTACAACACGAGCAAGCCAGCTTTCCTTTTATACTCTAACCAGATAACATAGCATATGTAGGGAAGTCACTGATTGTCCATAGAAGAATTGCTCTCATTTGAAAGGTTTGATTTTCTTGAAGCATCATATGTTTCAACACCTGTTTGCCACAAGTAATTCAACTCATCAATCAATGGCTGTAAATGAACGTCAATAACATTTCTAGGAGAATGAGGCCCGGGAATAAGTAAGGAAACCATAGAATACTCTGGTTTCATGCACATCCAAGACGGAAATTTATACACCTTCATCATAAATGGCCATGTGCTATGAGATACACTTATGCTTCGAAATGGATTGAATCCATCAGTTGATAAGTCAAGTCTTAGATTACGAGAATCTAGTGCAAAATCTAGATATAAGCTATCAAAATATTTCCATGCTTGTCCATCAGCGGGGTGCCTTAACTTTCCATCTTTAGAACGCTCCTCATCATGCCACCTCAATGAATCTGCTATCTTTGAGCATATAAATAGCCTTTTAAGTCTAGGAACTAATGGAAAATATCTCAAAACTTTTACTAGAACACGATGAGGTTTTTTAGAAGTCTCAACAACCTCACAATCTACTTCAGGAGGTTTTCATAAAGTCCTTCAGCTTGTGCAACATGTCTAAATTGATCAATCAACAATCCATCAATATCATCATTTGAGTTATCTATATGATCGTCACCATTCAAATCTATTTCCCATTCCCCGTGATTGATCCCCCTTTTATAACCATCAACAAGTCCACGACCAATTAGATTATTATACGCTACATCTCTTCGAGCCCAACGAACATTACAACATTTATCACATGGGCACTGAATTTTTTCTCCTTGAGGATCTCCATAAGTGTAAGCAAAATCCAAGAAAGATTTAACACCCTTTTCATACTTAGCGCTATACCTAGGTAAATCCATCCAATCCTTTGACGGAACATTTGTATTCCTAAAGAAAGTCAATATTAAAATTAGATCTCATAACATACAAAAGCATTATTTACTTACTAGTAACTTCTAAAAGCCATGAGTAAGTTATCAAAATTATGCGTTGGTTGATGATAAAAAATTCTTACCTAGTCATGGCACTTCTGCTAAGCTGAACTAAAGTTTAAATTGGCCTCTTCAGATCTTTTTGAATGTCCTAACAAAAAGTAAGTAAAATTAATAAGTGACATTAACAAAGACATTTCTAACCATCAAAATACTGGTGGCTATTCGAAAAAAAACCAACATTTCTAATATTGTGGTGATGAATGAACTAACTTTCTAACCTGTATTATATTGGGATACCTGTTTGGAAGTGGAGAGACTGCTAACAAATCTCAGACTACTCATAATGTGGAAAAGGCTACAAGTAATGAGACTGCCCCAAAGCCATCTATTGTTTCACAATCTGTGGATAACACCAACAATGTTCCAGGAGGCATTCACAGTAGCAACACAAACAACTATTTACAAATGATCCCAACGAAAGGTAGTTTCACAGTTTTAAAACAAGGCAATCATTTTATTAAAGTAGCTGGAAAGCCCCGATAAACAAGTGAATACAAGAAAATGGAGACTTACAGAAGGACGGGTTTTTTAAAGAATGACCTTTGATAATCTAGACTAACAGGAACCTCATGGATGCACCAAGGTTCTCTCAAAACCAAATATGAGCCCCCTGGTATAAATTCAGTTCTGTTCATTTTTTTATCCAAGGATAGTTCTGTAAAAGGTTTCAGCATATCACAGGGTAAGCTGAAGACATTATACCTACCAAGGCACAAAACAAGAAACATCGATACCAAACAAAACATCCATAGTTCCATAGCATCATTTGGTCTTGACTAGGCTTTAATATATCTATCGTTCTACCATTTTTCTTAGAGAGTGACACCAGGAAACATGAAATAGCATCCAGAAGAGGAAAGAACGAGCAGTTTGATCAGATCACTAATTTAATTTCTTTACTCCTTTTAAGATGAAGACCATAATTTAACAACAGCCACATGTAACTGTTTTCCAAGATTCGAGTCTTGAAGACAGTAACAACTTTCAGAACAGCAGGGAAAAAAATAGATTAAGCCCTAGCACCTTCAACATTCATCTGTATATGTAAGGATTGCTTCTTTAAAGAAGTTTAAGCGTACTTCGGACCGAAGAGTATTACGTTTCTAAGGTTCACTCAAGCCATGTAATTCGAGTTTGTTTTCAATTTTATTTTTTTTGTGAATTGGATCATGAGATCTTGGAAATGAAAAATCAAAATAAAAAACCAAGAGAAACAACTGAGACAAATATGAAAAACTGTAGCAAAATCTTCAGTCCGACTACGCCTTGTTCGCCTCCTAATGACTCATTTCTGCATATCAAGGCCATGACTTGTTACAGATTTTAAGAAGAAAAAAAAAAGAATATTGAGTTTAATAAAAGCTTTCTACACTCAGTTCATAAAACTAGAATAATCTACACAAAATTCTTGAATCGATAAAAAACCAAATTCAAGAATCATAATTCAACACCTCACATTCTCTTCAATCACATAAATTAGAATAACAACACACCCGAAATGCGTCATTCCCAGAATCTAAGAAACCTAAAAGAACCAACAAATTTCTAAAACCAAGCTCAAAAAATGGCAAAACAACGAAAAGGATGTTCAAATTCACTGATTGAGAAAAAAAACATCAAAAGGAGAGATTGGCTATAACCTTTAGGTTCTCGCCGGTGGTTTCTGCTCCTCGCCCCTCACCAATGGTCTCCCCTCGCCGGTTGTTCCCCTTTCGAGCCGATGGCGTCTTTGTCACCAGTGTCGGTGTTATTCAACGGTGAAGAGACCTGGTTCCGTACTATTCGACCTAAGCTTAATACCTGTGTTAATTTAGCGTAGGGTTTTTCATTTTTAATATCCTCAACTCTTTTTGGTAAATTATTTTGGAGGGAAATTAAAATATTTGGGAGGGAGATTGAGAAAATTTTAATGAAAATTTTAGACCACAATTATAAAATGTTGTCTTTTAAATTATAATAATATTACACTTAAAAATGTAGCCATATATGTGAATAAGTGTTGTCAATTATATCATTATTTGGCAACATTTGTAAAGTGTGGTCTACATTATTAAAAACTACGCTTTCAAAGCGTTGCCAAACGTAATGTGGCCAGAAGTTAAAAATTAAGATTACGCTTTAAAAGTGTGGTCTTTAATGGTATAGGCCACACTTGTAAAATGTGGCTTAGATTTAGTGTGGCCTTAGGCCAAAAATGTTGTAGTGAACCTTACTTTAGATGGTGTGAATTTTTGAGAGGATTGTACTTAGAGACCAGAATTGGAGATGACATAATATATATAACTGTTCCACCATAAAAAGCGGTTGGATATTTCCTTAGATAAGGAAGCGCCAACAGTTTTAGAGAAATTTGAAATTCAAATCGGGAGTTTACGGCCATAAAAAATGCCAACATGAATTTCACTCTTTTACTTTTTTTTTTTTTTTGTCTTTTTGTCTCTTTTTTATTAATATTTGAAATTTTCTAATGTAATATTCTAATAACCTTCTCTTTCTTCTTATATTTTCAAAGTAAAAAAACACAGTTCGTTTAAAACCTTAACATATTCTTGCATACATGTTGGAATGTTTCTTTATTATGGAATTAATAATAATAATATTAATAATAAATAAAAAAAGAATACATGTTGGAATGTGTTATTACTCATATAGTTAAATTTATCTTGCATTGATTATTAAAAGGCAAAAGAGTAGACCAGTTGCGAAAAGCAGTGGCTTAACCATATACAGTTAAGATTGATCAGTCAGATACGCTTTGTCAAAAAATTATACAATATAAATAGATCAAAAATTATTTTACATATGTACATATCCTTGGTCATTATTCTTAGTAAACTTTCAAGCTTCGCCACTAGTGAAAAGATGATAATAAGACCTAGGGTAGATTTGAGGGTATGGATAAAGAAGTCGAGATAAAATGATCACTTGATATACTAAGATTTGTGTTCTTCAAATTTATTTTGCAAAAAAGTTAACTTTACTCCATAAAATTGATCAACGAAAAAAATTTGTTATTTTCCTTTCATCCATAGTATTCTTCTGTTACATTTAAAGTTATTAATGTTGTAACGACCTAAAAATTTGATGAAATATGTGAAATTTGTGATTTTATATAATTTGACTATTTTACCCTCTTCGTTGTTGCATTATAGTATTTCTAAGGTATGGGAGTGATTGACATGATTTTCGATGCATTTTGATATTATTTATGCGATATTGTGATTTTTGATGACTTCGAAAGTCTTATTTTGGACTCATGTGAATATCTTTTGATTCGTAAGACGGATGACTGAATGGACTGCGCCAGCAACTTTGAAATATCGATCTTAGGCTAGGTAGATATTTGGTTTGGGTCCCGGTGCACCCAAGCTCATTTCGACCTATTAATCGGAAAGCTGAAAAATTAGAAATATGGGTGTGGGATCCACATTTGATCGAAACGACCTCAGATGAAAATTCGACTTTGCCAGCAGATCCGAAATATTGATTTTAGGGTTAGCATGTTTGGTATGATTTTACGGCTTTTAAATCTCATTTCAATCCTCGATTTTGAAAATTATAATTTCAGATTTTGGGGGTTAACTTTTTAATAATGATATTTCTTCAACAATTTGACTTTGCCAACGCATCCAAAACGTCGAATTTAGTGTGGTTGCATAGTTCATTTGTATATATCAGTCTTCGAACAAATCTCGAGCACCTCAATGAGTTCCGGATTGACTTAAAAAAAATGAAAAAGGGTCAGAAATATCCTTAAAGTATTGAAATTAGTTAAAAAATATCCCCCGTTAATCCATTGGGCCAGAAATACTCTTCAAGTATTCGAATTCGTTCAAAAATACCCCTTCATCCACCTTTATAACTCAAAAATACCCTTGCAACTAACGATTTTTAAAATCATAATTGAAAATTCGGAAAAGGGATAGAAACTATCCTTCAAATATTTAAATTGATTTTAAAATACCCTTCCATCCACCTTATGGCTCAAAAATACTCTTTCACCTAATGATTTTTTAAAATCATAATTAAAAAAATTATTAAATATGCAGCAACTTTCTATTGGTTGAAAATAAATTAATTAAAATGTTAAATTCAATCTGGACTCAACTCAAACTACCCAACCCAAATCGTAGTAAATTTGCCCCAACTAAAACTACCTGATAGTATGTGTAATTCTTGCTATCAAATGCAGGAACTTTGTTGACTTAAAATCTGTCAGTCTAATGTAATGTTGTAAAGAATTTTATCCCCTAATTATAATGCTAGTTGGTATTTCTTTGTAATGTATATTTCTCGGTGTTAGCTAGCAAAACTAATTGAGATGTTTTGGTTATGCCACATCTTAGGTAACACTATCATGTTACTTCCTCCATTTCATTTTACGTGACACATTTAGTTTGTATCAAAAAATACTACATTCTTTTCTAAATAGTTGTCACAATTTTTGTTTATATACATCAAATTGTTTTGCCACCACTAGCAAGGGCATTATTTTTCGTGCGAGACCACTTCACATCATCCATTGATAAAAATTATGATTAATTTTGTAGAGTTTGGATCGGGTAGTTTTAGTTGAGTTCGGATTGGGTTTAGTATTTTAATTAATTTGGTTTCGACCAATAAAAAATTGTCACACATTTAATAAAATTTTTAATTCCGATTTTAAAAAACCGCTAGTTGCAAGGGTATTTGTGAGCCATAAAGGTGGATGGACGGGTATATTTGAACCAATTTCAATACTTGAAGGCTATTTCTGACCCTTTTTCGAATTTTTAATTATGATTTTTAAAAACCCGTTACTTGTAAGGGTATTTTTAAGTCATAAAGGTGGATGAATGGATATTTTTGAACCAATTTCAATACTTAGAGGGTATTTCTGGCCTAAGAGGTTAACTGAGGGTATTTTTGAACCAATTTCAATACTAAAAGGGTATTTCTGACCCTTTTCCAAAAAATCAGCTTTTCAGCTATATCTGTGCAGAAAAATCTGCAATAATAAATAGCAGTTTTGGGCCTATTTTTGCTCATTTTTCATCTTGCCTCTTGGAAGTTAAATTCTAAAATAGTGTGAGAGCTTAAAAGTGAAGCTTGTGGGAGCTTGTGAAGCTAGGTTAACATATATTTCGTGGTTTATTATGGATTTAAGGTAAGAATTCACCCTTTTCTTAGTAATTTCTTGATTAATTTTTCAAACCCCAAAAATCTTAGGGCTTGATTCTTAACTCCAATTTCACTCCCTTTCACTTGAATAATATTTTAATCTTATAATTACTAGTTTTTCATTATTTAACCTTCAAAACAACTCCGATTCTTTATTTTAATCCGAATTTAAAAGATTTTACCGGGTAAAGCTCAAAAATAATTTCTCTTCAATCTGAACCTTGTTTTTGACTCGATTTGACTTGATTTTTCAGCCGTAGATTTCTAAAAACTTGAGAAACACATTTTTAAAGTAAAGTTCTAATTTTGCCCTTTTTTTTGGAAACCTATTTTGGGGGTCCATTTTGACCCCGAACCAAAAGTAGTCAATATGGATGTCGTTGGTTTTATTTTGACGTGTAGATTTCATATTTGATATTTTTAGTAGAGTTCGGGATCATTCATGGAAAGTAAGATCGTGGGTTCAAAGAGTAGCTAGCAGACCAATTTTGACTTTTGAGGTAGGTTATGCCATAACTCTTTCAAACTGGGCTGGGTAGTAAATGATGATATATAAAATCATGTTAAGGGTGGGAACTAATCATGAAAAATGACTATCTATGTGTTGTGTCCGTGTGAGGGCTTATATTTGATGTAATTGTCGAAATTGAAATATTATGTGATGTGTGTGACTATGTAGAGTCTTATGTTATGTTGATAGCCCTAAATACATGTGAATAATTGTACTATATTGTTGAAATGCATAATATGGTACCATTGGTGTGTTGTAATCTATTAATATTTATTGGTATATGAGATATGTGGAAATTCATGAATGAAACGAAAATAATGAGTGGATATTGACTCATATAGTTGTGAAAATGTTTCATTGTGGTTGGTTGTGGAACTATATCATGTGGTTGATTGTGGAAATACTCTTTGTGCTTGGTTGTGAGCATTATAAGTACTCTTTGTAATTGATTGTGAGGATTACATTTTCATATTATACTTATTCATGAAACATTGGTACCACCATGGCAACACCTTTTTAAAAACCTCCTCTGGGAATGCATCGGAGAGGAGATTTGTAACACCTTATAAAACCTTTTCCAAGGAATGTGCTGGAAAGGAGATATGAGATATGTAGATTGTATATGGGTTGACAAACCCCCTATGGGTCTTACATTGGGAAGATTTAGCTCTGTAGGTGTATACAGGGATTGTGCGATGATCCCAAATTTTGCGATGACCCCGTGCATCATCATCATCAACATATATATTGCACTTACTTTATTGTGTTTATTACGTTGTATTGTTATACTGACTTGTCATCTATGTATTTGTCTTACCTTCCTTTACTTATATTTAATGATCTTGTATCTACATGTTCTCCCTTGTTCCACTTATATGTGACATAATGTATACTTGTGTTCTATATCTTGGTGTGTTGTTGTAATATATGTGATATATTATAACTCTTAGTGCAAGCGGTGTAGGCTACCGTTGTGGGATATTTTCTAGTTGCATGTGACGTACCCTTAGTGTATATTTTGTATGCTTTATTTTCTACTTTGCTCGATCGGCCTATGATACCTACTAAGTATAAGTGGAACATACTCACTCCTACTTCAGCCTTTTGGTGCAGCTTCAGCTTTGGGTACATCTCGGATTAGTTAATTTTTGAGCGTATTTAGATTACTCAAGGTAGTGGTTGGACATCCATACGTTCAGTGTTGTGGTTGGACATCCATACATTCGGTGTTCACCTTTATCTTTCTATATTAGTTATATTTTTATTAGTATTTGGAGACAAATATTATTCCTTTGTGGTAATTTTTTCTAATGTATTTGACTTCTATATTGTATTACTAGTTCTTACACTATTGACACCTAGTTTCGGGCATGATTGGTATTTTTGATAAGTCCTTTCTGCATTATTATGATTACTTGTATGGTTCAACTTTATTCTAAAAACCTTACCTTAGGGGCATTTCTACCTTTTCCCCATGTCTATCAGTTTGGGTGAGAGGCTTTCCTGTCAAGGTTTGCCATGACAAGTGTCATCATGACCTTTCGATTTTTAGGTCGTGACAAATTGATATCAGAGCAGTCAGGTTTCATTGGTCTCAATGGTGTAAGAACAGGATGCCTAATAGAGTCTCAGGGATAGGTATGTAGACGTCTGTATCTATCTTCGAGAGGCTATAGGATGTCTTTAGAAAACTTTTCATATTTTGTTCCTTACCGTGCAGAGTTCTTTCATATGTTGTGTTCTGAGTTATGTTTCACTCTTTTTGTGCAGATGGTGTTGACTAGGTCCCACGAGAGTACTGATGCAGAGCCTTCACCTAAAGGTCGAGCCTCGAGTCATGGACGGACTCAAGGGAGGGGACGACCCCGTGGTGCATCCTCATCTAGAAGAAGTGCTTGGGGACTCTCCCCTGAGCCTCATGTTGTGTAGGTTGGAGGTATGGGTCCTACTCTAATTCTTCAGAGTTCGTCTGCCCTAGTGTTGGAGGGATTGTTTGTGCATTTGCTGACCCATTTAGAGTGTTCTCCCTTGGTTATGCCAAGTATTCCTTCAGTTCAGAATATGGATCCTCCTGTTGCACCTATTTCTGGTTTGGGTACTCCTCAGACCTTGATTCATATTCCATATTCAGTACCGACATCTAACTATGAGGTTCTGAGATTAGAAGTCCAACCGCCATCCATGTTACCTTCCCAGATGGGATCACAACCTGCCAGATTTACTATACTTTCTCTTATGGCTAGTGCAGTGTTGTCTTCCGAGGATCAGAAGAGGTTCAAGAGGTTTACTCGGTTGGGTCCTCCCAAATTTGATGGCACAATGGGCGAGGGTGCCTTCAAGATTCTGATAGATTGTCGAGAGAAGTTGCATAATTTAGGTTCACTTGAGTTTCATGGAGTTACTTATACATTTTATCAGTTGAGAGATATGGCGAGAGATTGATGAAGGTAGCTTGTCAGTTGTAAACCCAGTGATTCTCCCAAGATGACTTGGGATCACTGCACCTAGGCTTTCCTTGAGAGATTTATGCCTTTCAGTTTGAGAGACCGTATGCGGGATAAGTTTGATCATTTTGAGTAGGGCTCCATGACAGTTTTTTAGTATGAGACACATTTCCATACCCTATCCAGATATTTCTATAATAGAATTTCCATCGAGTTTGAGAAGATTCAAAAGTTTGTGAAAGGTTTGGATATCTTCCTTTAGTTGGCTACATCTCAGATGGTTATGTTTGGGGCTTCTTTTCAAAGTATTATGGATCATGCTAAGATGATTTTAGAGATTCTCATGGACCCCATGGTAGGCCAGTCCAGGCGGCTTTACAGAGTCAGCATTTTAGGGTAGCTATTCAGGATCAGTTGTACCTTCTTCTATTGAGACTGGTCGTAGATAATTCTATGTGTGTGATGGGATTGGCTATATGACTGAGGACTGTCCTCATCTGATGGTTTGAGCTACTCCTATTTCAGCTATGAGGGGTAGAGGTGCTACCAGAGGTATGAAGGGTAGAGGTAGTAGAGCTCGAGAGGGTGGTCGTAGGGCTACTTAGGCAGTTGGTGGTCGTAGGGCCACCTAGGCAGTTGGTGGTCATGGTCAGTGTTATGCTATACCAGCCAAACCCTAGGCAAAGGCTTCGATTCTGTGATTACAAGTATCATCCTCGTTTGTTTCAGAACTGTATCTATATTATTTGATCCTGGATCGAATTTATCCTATGTGCATGTATATTTTGTTTTGGGTTTTAATTCTGTTAGTGAGTCTCTTGCCATGTCTATTCGTGTATCTACCCCGGTAGGTAATTCTTTAGTGGTGGATCGAGCCCACCAATCAATCTTGTATTGTGACTTTTATCGGGCGTGAGGCTTTGGTAGACTTGTTTGTGTTAGATATGACCGATTTTGATATTATTTTGGGTATAGATTAGTTGGCTCCTTACCATGCTATCTTAGATTATTTTACTAAGACTGTGACTTTAGCTTCACCGGGTGTGCCAAGGATAGCTTGGAAGGGTATACTTCATTCGGATCCTAAGAGGATTATATCTTATGTTCATACTCGTAAATTGGTTGAGAGAGAATGTTTATCTTACTTGGTCTATATTCATGATAGCAGTGTTGTTTTGCCTTCTTCCTTGGATTTTGTCTGTGTTGTCCGTGAGTTTATGGATATATTTCCTACGAACTTACCTTGTATGCCTCTGGATTGAGATATTGATTTCATTATTGATGTTGAGCCAGTCACCAAGCCCATTTCTCTTTCTCCTTATAGGATGGCCCCAACAGAGTTAAAAAAAAACTAAAGGATCAGTTGCAGAAGTTGTTGGATAAAGGATTTATCTAACCTAGTGTTTCAACTTGGGGTGAGCCTATCTTGTTTGTGAAGAAAAATGATAGGTCTATGTTGATGTGTATTGATTAACTACAGTTGAATTAGGTGAAGATTAAGAATAAGTATCCTCTTTCTCGCATTGATGATTTATTTTATTAGCTTCAAGGTGCTGCAGTGTTTTCAAAGATTAATTTAAGGTCTGGTTATCACCAGTTGAGGATTAGATCTTTGGATATTTTGAAGACAGCTTTTCGGACTCGATATGGTCATTATGAGTTATTGGTCATGTCCTTTGTGTTGACTAATGCCCATGTTGTATTCACGAAGTTGATGAATCGGGTGTTTCGACCATATCTTGACTCCTTTGTTATTGTATTTATAGATGATATCTTAGTTTATTCCAAGAGTGAGGTTAAGCATGAGGAGCATTTTCAAATTGTGCTTCAGAGATTGAGGGATGAGAGTTGTACGCTAAGTTCTCTAAGTGTGAGCTTTGGTTGGAGTCTATTTTTTTTTGGCTAAGAAAGGTATTATGGTTGATCCAGCCAAGGTTGCAGCGGTTCGTGATTGTGCTAGATCTACTTCCCCACTAAGATTCGGAGTTTTGTTGGCTTGGTAGGGTGTTATCACTATTTTGTTGAGGGTTTCTCTTCTATTTCATCTCCTTTGACTAAGTTGACTTAGAAGAAGATTTCCCTCTAGTGGTCTGATGCTTATGAGGAGAGCTTCCAAAAACTCAAGGACTTATTGACTTCAACTCCTATATTGGCGTTGCCCAATGAGGGCGTCGGCTTAACTGTCTTTTGTGATGCTTCAGTTGTTAAGTTAGGTGTTGTGTTAATGCAGAAGGGTAAGGTAATTGTATATGCATCTCATCTGTTGAAGCCTCAAGAGAGGAATTATCCTACCTATGATTTAGAGTTATGCGCAATTGTGTTTGCCTTGAAGTTGTGGAGGTACTACTTTATGAAGTCTATTGTGAGATCTTCTCATATCATCGTACTAAAATGGTTAGGCTTGATATTTAGATACCAGGGCGTGTTTTGGCATTTATGGATGCTAGATCTTCTTTAATGGAACAAATTCGAGCTCATCAATTTGATGATGCTGGATTGAGGTTGATTCGAGAAAGGTATTTGGTGGTAAGACTAAGGAAGCCTCACTTGATTCAGATGGAGTTTTGCGGATTGGAGGCCAAGTTTGTGTGCCGAGAGTGGGTGACTGGATTAGGTTGATCTTAGAGAAGGACAATTGTTCCAGATATTTCATCCATCCAGGCGTGACTAAGATATATCATGATTTAAGACAATACTACTGGTGGGATGGTATGAGGCGAGATATAGTTAATTTTGTGTCTTATTTCCTATGTTGTCAGTAGGTGAAGGCCGAGCATATAAGACCTGGTGGATTGCTTCAGAGGTTACCCATTCTCGAGTGGAAGTGGGAATGGATCACCATGGACATTGTAACTGGTTTGCCTCATACATCTCATGGTTCTGACAGTGTTTGGGTCATCGTGGATCGATTGACCAAGTCATCTCATTTTATTTTGGTTCAGGTCTCATTTAGTGCTGAGAGATTAGCCCGTATCTACCTTTGTGATATTGTGCGTCTGCGTGGAGTGCCGATGTCCATTATTTCAGATCGAGGTCCTATGTTCATATCTCACTTTTGGAAGACTTTTCTGGATAATTTGGGTATTTGAGTGGATCTTAGTACAACGTTTCACCCCAAAGTGGACTATTCTGGTTTTGGAGGATATATTTTGCTCATACGTGATGAATTTTGGTGGCCAGTGGGAGCAGCATTTCGCTTTAGCAAAGTTTGCATATAATAATGGTTACCATTTCAGCATTGATATGGTTCCTTTTGAGGCATTTTATGGGAGGCGTTGTCGCTCCCCAGTGGGTTGGTTTGATGTTTGAGAGGTGATACCTTGAGGTACGGACTTGCTTCGTGAGTCTTTGGATAGAGTCTTGGTCATTCAGGATAGACTTAGATGGCTCAGAGTAGGCAAAAGTGCTATGCTGATTGTATACTTCGTGCCTTAAGATTTGGTATTGGTGATCATGTTTTCCTTTAAGTTTCACCCATAAAGGGTACGATGAGGTTTGGGAAGAGGGGCAAGCTTAGCCCTAAGTGTATTGGTCTATTTGAGATTCTTCAGACTATTGGTGATGTGGCTTATGAGTTGGCTTTTCCCCCTGATCAATCAACTATTCATTTAGTTTTTCATATTTCTATGCTTCATCGCTATGTTCCTGATGAGTCTCAAGTCATTCATTGGGTGTCGATTCAGTTAGATGAGCGGTTGTCCTTTGTTGAGGAGTCGGTCTCCATTTTGACTAGGGATGTTAGGCGGTTGTGCTCTAGAGTTATATCTGTTGTTAAGGTTCAATGGAGACATCAACCCGTAGATGAGGCTACTCGGGAGGTTGAGTCCGATACACGTAGTCCTTATCCTCAGCTCTTTATTGATTCAGGTATTTCTTGGCCTTAGTTCGAGTATGAATTAGAATTCTAGTAGTGGATAATGTAATGACCTAAAAATTTGATGAAATATATGAAACCCCTCTTCGTAGTTGCATTATGGTATTTCTAGGATGTGGCAGTGATTGACATGATTTTCAATGTATTTTGGTACCATTTATGTGATATTGTGGGTTTTGATGGCTTCGAAAGTCTTATTTTGGACTTATGTAGATATCTTTTGATTCGTGCGATGGATGGATGAACGGACTGTGACAGAAACTTCGGCATATCGATTTTAGGCTAGGTAAACCCTTGGTTCGGGTCTTGGTGCACCCGAGCTCATTTCATTCTATTGGTCAGAAAGTTAAAAATTAGAAATATGTGTGTGAAACCCACATTTGATCAAAACGACCTCGAATGAAAAATCCACCTTGCCAGCAGATCTGTAATATCGATTTTAGGGTGTTAGCATATTTGATATAATTTTATGGCTTTTAAATCTCATTTCGATCCTTGGTTTGAAAAATTATAATTTCGGAGGTCAACTTTTTGAAAATGATTTTTTTTTTTGAAACTATGACTTTGCCAATGCATCTGAAACGTCGAATTTAGTGTGGTTGCATAGTTCGTTTACATATATCAAACTCCAAACGAATCTCGGGTGCCTCGATGAGCTTTCTCCTATATCCATGTAGAAAAATCTGCAATAATAAATAACAGTTTTGGGCCTATTTTTTCTCATTTTTCATCTTGCCTCTTGGGAGTTAAACCCTAAAATAGTGCGGAAGCTTAAAAGTGAAGCTTGTGGGAGCTTGGGAAGCTAGATTAACATATATTTTTTTTATCTTATTACGAATTTAAGGTAAGAATTCACCTTTTTTTTTTTAGTAATTTCTTAATTAATTTTTCAAACCCCAAAAATTTTAGGGCTTGATTCTTAACTCAATTTTACTCCCTTTCACTTGAATAATATTTTTATCTTATAATTACTAGTTTTTCATCAATTTAATCTTTAAAATAACTTGGATTCTTGATTTTAATCCGAATTTCAAAGATTTTACCCGATAAAGTTCAAAAATATTTTTCTTCAATTTGAACCTCATTTTTTTTACTCGATTTGACTTGGGTTTTCATTCTTAGGTTTCTAAAAATATGGGAAACACATTTTAAAGTAAATTTTCAATTTTGCCTTTTTTTCGGAAATTTGTTTCGAGGGTCCGTTTTGACCCCAAATCAAAAGTAGTCAATATGGTGTCGTTGATTTAGTTTTAATATATAGATTTTATATTTGATATTTTTAGTGGTGTTTGGGATCATTCATGGAAAATAAGGTCGTGGGTTCAAAGTGTAGCAGACCGATTTCGACTTTTGAGGTAGGTTATGACTTAACTCTTTCAAACTGGCTGGGTAGTAAATGATGGTACAAAAATACATGTTAAGGGTGGAACTAATCATGAAAAATATCTATCTATGTGTTGTGCCTGTGTAGGACCTATATGTGATGTAATTGTCAAAATTGAGATATTATGTGATGTGTGTGACAGTGTGGAGTCCTCTGTAATGTTGATAGCCCTAAATACATGTGAATAATACTTTATTATTGAAATGCCTAATATGGTACCATTGGTGTATTGTGATATATTCATACTTGTTAGTATATGAGACATGTGGAAATTTATGGATGAAACAAAAATAATGAGTGGATATGACTCATATGGTTGTGGAAATGTATCATTGTGGTTGGTTGTGGAACTATATCATGTGGTTGGTCGTGTAAATACTCTTTGTGATTGGTTGTGAGCATTACATCCTCATATCATACTCATTCATGAAACATTGGTACCACCGTGGCAACACCCGAGTAACACTGACAACACCTTTTTAAAACCCTCCTCGAGGGGTGTGTCGGAGAGGAGATATTGTAACACCTTATAAAATCCTTTTTGAGAAATATTCCGGAAAGGAGATATGAGATATGTGAATTGTATATGGGTTGATGAAACCCCCATAGGTTCTACTTTGGGAAGCTTTACTTCCGTAAGTATATACAGGGATTGTGTGACTATTCCGGAGGTTGTGCGACGACCTCGTGCATCATCATCATCATCATTATATATAGTGTACTCACTTTATTGTATTTATGTTGTGTTGTATTGCCATATTGACTTGTCATCTATGTATCTGTCTTACCTTCCTTTACTTGTATTTGATGATCTTGTATCTACATGTTCTCCCTTGTCTACTTATATGTGACATAATGTATACTTGTGTTCTATATCTTGGTGTGTTATTGTAATATATGTGATATATTAGAACTCTTAGTGCAAGCGGTGTGGGCTACCGTTGTGGGACATTTTCTAGTTGCTGGTGACGTGCCCTTAGTGTGTATTTTGTATGCTTTATTTTCTACTTTGCTGGGTCGGCCTATGATACCTACTAAGTATAAGTGGACCGTACTCACTCCTACTTCACCCTTTCGGTGCAACTTCAGGTTTGGGTTCGCCTCAGATTAGTTGATTTTTAGGTGTCTTCAGATTACCTAAGGTAGCGGTTGAACATCCATATGTCTGGAGTTCACCTCTATCTTTCTGTATTAGTTATGTCTTTATTAGTATTCGGAGACAGATATTATTCCTTTGTGGTTATTTTTTTCTAATGTATTTGACTTCTGGATTGTATTAATAGTTCTTACACTATTGATACTTGGTTTTGGGCATGATTGATATTTTTGATAAGTTCTTTCTGCATTGTTATGATTACTTGTATGGTTCGACTTCGTTCTAAAAACCTTACCTTAAGGGCATTTCTACCTTTTCCCCATGTCTATCAGTTTGTGTCACGACCCAATTTCTCAAGTTGTGATGGCGCCTACCTTAACCCACCAGTAGGTAAGCCACGCCATAGCCCGGAATGATAGGTAACGGGCTAAGAGAAAAAGACCCAAAAGATCACGTTTAATGATAGCAACAATAATAATAAGTGATAACTAAGAAAGGAGTATATATAATAACCTATCAAAATGAGAGGAGGAAAAAGGACCAAATATACAAACGAATCCCTCCCAAGACCTGATAAGGTCAGTACTAGAGCCACTACTAATAGTTACCCAGAGTACTAGACAAAACTCTAAAATATACACAACATATATAGGCAATCTTGAGTACAAAAGACTGAACTGGAGTAGATAAAGGAAGATCAGTCCAGTACTGAAAGGTAGGAACCACGTCAACGTCGACGGCTAGTACCCGGATCTACATCAGAAAAAAGATGAAGAAGTGTAGTATGAGTACCAAAGCAATGGGTGCTCAGTAGACATTATCGACCGACTGAGCTCAATAACGAAAAGGTATAACTACAATGTGAGGGCATAACCTAAGTCATCAGTAAATACGAATGGAAAGGAAAAACAACTGCCAAGCTACGCAAATGCTGTAAAGGAATAAATATAGTGATACAGAAAATAAATAACATAGTAATAACAGACAAATCAAACATAACCTAACTGGGGCCCCATAAGCCCTCCAGGCATACTGAAGAAGACAATTAACCCAACCGTACCCCCATAAGCTGGTGGGACACACAAGTAATGAAAGTAAACATAAATAATCTGTAATTGAACTGATCTCAAGAAAACATGATAGTCATCTAGATGTACACCGGACTTGAACTGACACCAATGGGTAGTAAGGAGAGGCCAGACACCGGACTCGAACCGATAGTGATGGATAACAATAATAGGACACATGCCGAATTCGAACCGGACATAGTGAATAATAACGATAGGCCACATATATAGAACTCATAATCAGATGCCGGACTCGAACCAAAACTCAGAGGAACCACAACCATAATCAGATGCCGAACTCGAACCGAAACTCAAAGTAACAATAATTGTCACACCTCTTTTTCTCTCGAGGGATCTAGTCGAAGGGTTTTTCCAATTAAAGTGATAGTTTTGAATAGGGATTATTTTATTTTACAGAGTCGCCACTTGGAATTGAGTTATGGTGTTCCAAGTCACCTTTTTGAATTCCTAGTCAAAAGGAAATGAATCTTTATTATGGTCTGCGAAAATAGAAGACCGAATAAGGAATTCTGTTGACTGAGAGGAAGGTGTGAGGCACCTCTCGAGTCCCGTGGTTCTAGTATGGTCGCTTTTATTGACTTATCCTCACTTAAACTATTTCGATAATTATGTTGGGACCAAGATTAACTTATTTTTTATATCTAAAATCTATCTATAACTCTTGTATTAAATCAGTGAAAATCAATTTTAGAAAAATATTTGTCAAGGTGCATTATTGCATCCTTGAATTTTTAAATTTTTCAAAAAGATGCGTACGCCGCATTCTTAATTGAGACGAATATTTTAAACGTGCCTAAAATTTACTTAACGTTAAAACTTTGGTTTGACACTTATAAACTCATAACATTTTTATTTATTTAAAAGATTTCTTAATTTTAACAATAACCTTATGCA
>NC_061119.1:187177101-187185853 GCF_002878395.1 Capsicum annuum
AAAAATTGTGTTAGTTGACATGCAATTAGTGTATAATTATGTTATAGACTATAATATGAGAATCATGCATGCATGCACAAAGATTAAAAGAAATGATTAAAAAAATAAAATAACGTGCATATGCATACTCAACATTTAAGAGATAATTAACATATACTGTAGTCAATATTTTGTGATATTCGAAAATTCATTTAATCTTACTCAATGCTTTCTTAGTTCCGTAATGTGTAAAATATATAAGAATTTCAAAATTAATTATCATTATGTGTATGTTTCACGTATCCACTTTTGCCTTATCGTGATCAACTTAAAACACATAAATACACACATTTTATTTGTTCACAATTGAATTTGTTTAAGCTAGTATTCTAATTGATAATACTCGTCTATATATATTTTGCACGCACAAACAGAAAAACCTAGAGAATTACAAAGGGACGTTGGAAAGATAAAAAATGATTTAGTATTAGTATCTCTAGGGTATTTTTCATTTATTATATTTATTTGTTGTTCTATTGGTTCATCCTAATAAACATTTTATAAATTTAATTTAAGAGGTTTTAAATTTTCACATTTATTAATAAAATTTTAAATATTCCGAATATTATAAATTTACTCTAATTTCAATTAGTGTTAAGTCATCTCATTTTGATTTCGTTTTATTCCTAGACGTATAGTATTATAAGATTAGCATAATATAAGTAATTTTATATATTATTTCCTTCTTATTTCATCATTTTTATTTATGGTCATTAATAAAATTTATAAAATTATTTGTTAAATTAAATAATTGCTTAAACGAATTTTGCATAAGGTTATTGTTAAAATTAAGAAATCTTTTAAATAAATAAAATTATTATGAGTTTATAAGTGACAAACCAAAGTTTTAACGTAAAGTAAATTTTAGGCACGTTCAAAATATTCGTCTCAATTAAGAATGCAGCATACACATCTTTCTAAAATATTTAAAAATTCAAGGATGCAATAATGCACCTTGACAAATATTTTTCTAAAATTAATTTTCACTGATTTAATACAAGAGTTATAGAGAGATTTTAGATATAAAAAATGAGCGAACCTAGGCCCCAACATAATTATCAAAATATTTTAAGTGAGGATAAGTCAATAAAAGCGGTTGTGCTAGAACCACGGGAATCGAGGGGTGCCTCATACCTTCCTCTCAGTCAACAGAATTTCTTACCCGGTCTTCTGTTTTCGCAGACCATAATAAAGAGTCATTTCCTTTTGACTAGGAATTCAAAAAGGTGACTTGGAACACCATAACTCAATTCCAAGTAGCGACTCTGTAAAATAAAATAATCTCTATTAAAAATCATCACTTTAATTGAAAAAACCCTTCGACTCGATCCCTCGAGCGAAAAAGGGGTGTGACATCTCTGGCGACTCTGCTGGGGAATAAATAAGAATTCGAGCTTTGATATTGACTTTACTTGCTTTAATTATTTTATAATGTGTTTATTGGCCTTATGTGCTACTTGTCGCTCATTTACAACTTTGATATTATTTGAACTATATTATATATTGTCTTCTTTTGTGTACCCCCTCTGAGTCTCTGAAATAGGATAGAGGGAATGCAGTATATGCATCCCACCTTCTTTTTTGAGATAGCCGGAGTGTCAAGGCACCTGGTGAAGGATATAGTCGCACATGTTAGGCGGGGTTCGGATCGGCAACGAAGGAGGTGTTTCCCTGCTACCAACTAAGTTGTCCCTCCCTGGCTCGAGTGTCCGCTCGGGTAATCCAGTCTAGACACCTATCCCAATTAGTCAGAAGAACTGAAAACTCAGAATCTGGTTATCCCTATTAGGTTTCGCTTTATTTGCATCATATGCATTTGACTTAGTGGGACTCGGTACAGGGGTCGGGTCTGTCTAGAATAGGTGACCTAATTTATAAATACCAACATGTGCATCCTACGTGCTCTTTGACATTTGCTTGGAAAGCTATTTATTTTTTGACCGACTTTAGACAATTTTAAAATGCGAGAGATTAATTTATCCTCAAATTTAGTTAATCATTTTTGAAAGAAAAATTTTATTTTTAAAATAAAGATAATTTTTAAATATACAGAAACATAATTTTTACAATCTTTATGAACTACAAGGGTCTGATTCTCACATCTTAGTGAGATACGTAGGAAGTCCTTCCCAGGATACGACCCTATCTTTTAAAAAATTATTCATAGATTTATCGGAAATATTTTGAAAATATGATTACTTTCATAATTATTTTTCTAATTTTCAAGTCCAATTATTATATATATCTTAATAGCCCTGAATCTTTAGGGATCGTGAGGCTAAGTTTTTACAAAATAAATAAAAATATATAAATCTTAACAGCCCTGAATCTTTAAGGATCATGAGGCTAAGTTTTTACAAATATATATATATTTAAATCTTAATAGCCCTCAACCTTTAAGGGTCTTAAGGCTGAATTTTGTACGACATATATTTCAAGAACTACGCACACCTGATTCTCATCTTAATGAGATACATAGGAAGGACTCTGTGATCTTAAAAAAAAAATGAACTTTGACACATTAATTTTCTCCAAAATCAAAATAGTGTTAAGGTGGTTGGTTTGTGGCTAAGTTGACATCTCACCAATACAACACCATGTTCAAAGAACAAGGAAGATGACCCACAAAAAATGATATAGGGTCTGAGATGAGTTGGTATAGATTTTTAGAAATGAGGAATAATAAGAAATGATCTGAAACTCTATAACACCAAAGTTGGACATGTACGAGGGTCATAGTGATCCTTTGACTCATATGAAAAACTTTTGTAATCAATGAAGAGGAGTAGGGGATAAGAAAAATTGTTGATGGCTTACTTTGGAGAGAGTTTGAGGTGATAAATTTAAAATGATCGAGTTCAAAAAAGAAAAAAAAATGATGTAGCAATGATTGTGGAGACTCCATTAAGGCCGACGTGTAATTAAATGACTAAAATATTAAGTTCGACAATTTAGAAGTCAATCTACTCCCCACGAGGAAGGATTTTTGGAAGTCTTTTTTGTTTTCTTTCTACTACCCGAATTATTTTAGGATTGGAATTTGGGATATATCTTATCTTATTTTATTATAATTTTCATTCAAATCCTTCTATCTTTGGTCCACAAATGTGTGTCGTTTTTATTTTTATTTTATTTTTATTATATATTATTTTGGTGTCTTTCTTTTCTTTAGAGAGCTCTTTCACAGGATCTAATTCTGAAACATTTGACAAGAAGATAGAGTTGAAAGAAAAAAGCATATAAGAAAGTAAGTAAAGTGTTCAGGTAATTGGGGTGATATTACAACCTCTTTTCAAACGTATTGAGGCAATCACTTTGTGAATCAGGACATAACTTGATCATCGATTAGAAGATTCAATTCGAGAATTTTGAATGGGGTCGATCGAAGGATAAATAGTATCCACTATAAGGAAAAACAAAAGGAAGTTAGCTCCAAAAGGGCATGAGTCACTCATCAAGATAAAAAAGTACAATATAAGTGGACATGTATATTTCACAAGCTTAAAAGAAGTTACGCTAGTGCATGAGCTTAGTCACGATCAATGTTGAAAAAGATACGTATGATCTTCATGTTCTACTCTCAGATTACATGCTATGTACTTGTGTTTTTAAGGATTGATATGACGAAGACATTTCATTCTACTACCCAAATATTGTGTCATCTTTTATTACCCCTTTTTGAGATTTGGTATTATTTTCTTTCGTACCCCTCTTTTGAAATCAAAATAGAATTTGAAAAAGTCGGAAAAAAAAGGAGTAAAAAAAAAAAATAAAAAAAAAAAAGAGTTGAAAAAAAAAGATAAAAAATTAATCAAAAATCCAAATTCAAGCAAAAGAAATGTCTGAAATACGTTTGACCTGATTCTTGCTATGACAAGATACGTAAGCAGTCCTATTCTGGGGTTCGGTCTAACCAAGTAAAAATTCAATTTACCCAGTATGAAATAAAACTGGAGGAAAAATTTATTTCCTTAATAGTCGATTTCAAAAGTTGTATACTTCACCTAATGTCATGTATATTTTTGAGCCTCATGTCGTCCTTTCTTTCTTACCCTATCCAAAAGTCAAGTTACAACCAAAGAAAGACCTTCAAATCAACCTTTGAGAATGTCAAGGCTAAACATGTATGAGTATATGAGGTTTCATATTGTGGACACCATAAGGCGACAGTGAGTTGTGAGAACAATAAAAAATGAGAGTCTTATTGGTGAAAATCCTCACGGACAACATAAAGCAACGGTGAGCTAAGAAATAAATGAAAATGAGATAGGCTCATTGGAAAAAACCCATTGAAGTGTCAATAGTTGAAGGAGAATTGTAATCTAGATGGAGCATGTTCAAGAATGGCTCTATTTCAAATTCAATGAGTGGACAAAAGTTGATAGTGATGAGTTTGGGTAGATCAAGTTATGTAATTGAAAATGCATGTCATAATCACTGGAATCACCTGCCATATCCAGATAATTTTTCATTTTTGTTGTTTTTGAAAAGAGATGTCTATTGTCTTTTTCTTTTCTTTGTATTGTTATTTTTCTTTTTGATTTTGTGTCTTTGTCATCGAATGAAAAATCAATATCATCATCTTTCATGTATTTTGAGTCAAATTTATGTCAAGACAAGGGATAAAGAACTTCAAAACTTGCTACCAACTCCCTCAATTGCACAAAGCATGACAAAAGCCTGTTGCACCAAGTTAACATACTTCAAAATAAAGTAAGATATTCAAGAATGCTTATCACCCGACAATTTTTGGACTCACAAAAGTATAAGAGGTGAATTTGAAGTTGAACCTCGATGCATCATGCAAGATAAATATGATTTGAGTCAAAAGGTTTTAGTAGTCATAATTTGTGGTCAGTACTACGGCAAGTCAACAATACCTATCAATGTTTTGCAATAGAGCTAAGTATAACAAGTGCAAGAGATTGCCTTAATGGCCAAATGCCACAAATTAACCGTCGTGGTTTTAAATTAAAAAGTTTTCTTATATGAAACAAAAACATGTTACCTTCAAATCAAGGGCTTCAAAGCCTAAATATCAAAAGATGCAATTCCTCATTTTGCAAATGCAAGAGGCAATATTGCTACACATATTTAGTAATCACAATCATAGTGAAAACTCATCATCCTATAGCCCTAGGAGATGCATTTAATTGTTTGGGTAAGTCATTTTTTATGTGTTAGGTGATGCACTTCCTAACTTGAACCATCGTTCCTAGAAGACGCACTTTCTAGTCGAGTAATTTTATTTAACCCCTAGGAGACCCACTTCCTAGTCTGAATAATTCAGTTTTTATTTGTTAGGTGACGCACTTCCTAACTTGAATATTCACTCCTAGTAGACGCACTTTCTAGTCGATTCATTTCATTTGACCCTTAGGAGACGCACTTCCTAATTAGGGTATGTTAGTTTTCATTTGTTAGGTAATGCACTTTCTAACTTGAACATTCACTCCTAGAAGACTCACTTTCTAGTCGAGTCATTTCATTTAACCCCTAGGAGACACACTTCCTAGTTTGAATAAGTCAGTTTTCATTTGTTAGGTGAAGCACTGCCAAACTTGAATCATTACTCATAGAAGACGCACTTTCTAGTCGAGTCATTTCATTCAACCCCTAGGAGACGTACTTCCTAGTCTGAATAAGTTAGTTTTCATTTGTTAGATAACTCACTTCCTAACTTGAACATTCACTCCTAGAAGATGCACTTTATAGTCGAGTCATTTCATTTGACTCCTAGGAGACGCACTTCCTAGTCAGGGTATGTCAGTTTTCATGTGTTAGGTAACACACTTCCTAGATTGAACCATTACTCCTAGAAGATGCATTGTCTAGTCGAGTTCTTCCATTGATTCCTAGGAGACGCACTTCCTAGTCTGGATAATTCAAGTTTTATTTGTTAGGTAACGCACTTCCTAACTTGAACCTTCACTCCTAGAAGACGCACTTTCTAGTTGAGTCATTTCATTTAACCCCTAGGAGATATATTTCCTTGTCTAGGTAATTTAAGTTTCATGTGTTAGGAGACACATTTCCTAATTTTGGTCATTAGTTTTACTTTGAAAAAAATGCATTTCTTTAGTAGGGCCTTGATTTACCCCCTTTACTGTACTTTTCAAAAGTTGTGACCTGATGACACTCACAAAATTTTCTAGTGCAAACTGGGGCAAAATTTTGTTCGTGTTTATGGAAATTTACTTTTTGCTCAGGACCCTCCTGAATAATGGGAATTTACTTTTGCTCAGGACCCTCCTGAAGAATGGGATAGGACTTTCCTGAAGAATGGGAATTTATTTTTTTCAGGACCCTCCAGAAGAATGGGACAAGACCCTCCTGAAGAATGGAAATTTACTTTTTCCTCAGGACCCTTCTGAAGAATGGGATAGGACCCTCCTGAAGAATGAGAATTTATTTTATGCTCAGGACCCTCCTAAAGAATGGGGATTTATTTTTATACTCAGGACCCTCCTAAAGAATGGGACAGGATCCTCCCGAAGAATGGGAATTTATTTTATGCTCAGGACCCTCCTGAAGAATGGGACAGGACCCTCCTGAAGAATTAGCATTTCTTTTTATCCTCAGGACCCTCCTGAAGAATGGGACAGGACCCTCCTGAAGAATGAAAATTTATTTTTGCATAGGACCCTCCTAAAGAATGGGAATTTACTTTTGCTCAGGACCCTCCTGAAGAATGGGAATTTACTTTGTATCCACGACCCTCCTGAAGAATGGAATGTTATTTTTCTGTGTCACCTTTTATTTTGAGTTCAAGAACATATTTGAAAAATCAGAAAAAAAGAAAGTCCAGGAGCCCGCCTGAAGAATAGGGTGAAGGAAGAGAAAGTCCAGGAGCCCGCCTGAAGAACAGGGTGAAGGAAAAGGAATGTCCAGGAGCCCTCCTGAAGAACAGGGTGAAGAAAAAGGAAGTCCAGAAGCCTACCTGAAGAACAGGGTGAAGAAAAAGGAAGTCTAGGAGTTCACCTGAAGAACAGGGTTAAGAAGTAATGAGCCAGGAGCCCGCCTGAAGAATAGGGTGAAGAAGTTGTAAGTCCAAGAGCCTGCTTGAAAAAATAGGGTGAAGAAATAGCAGATCAAGAACCCGCCCGAAGAATAGGGTGAAAATTATCAGTTGCAAGTCAAGAACCCGCCTGAAGAATAGGGTAAAGATTTTCAAGTCCAAATCGGAAGAAAATCTGAAGAATAAATCAATTGTCAAGTTCCTCTCTAGTGCCAAAAGCAAATAAGGAGGAATATTTTATGTTTCAAGTTCAACTCAGAATAACGACTATCTCACCATTTGAGAAGTCATGAAGATTTAAGTCAAGATTCCAGAATAGCTGAATAGATAACATTTTTCATTTGTATCTTCAATTTTATTTATTATTCATATGAATGAAAAAGCAGAATGTCGTGAACCGGAAACTCGACGGAACCTAACTCGATCTCTAACTCACTGCCACATCATTTTATCTTTGAACTATACATAACCTGTTCCCTTATAACCTAGGATATGTAGGCGGTCCAAAACCAGGACTCGGTCACATCTTCTTTTTCTTTTATGTTATTTTTGAATAATTGGAGGATCAAAAAATCATATCTTTGTCTACTTCTTTGTATGAAAACTCTTCGAGATTTCAAACAAAGATGGGCAAAATGTAGACACGTGATTTTTGACACTCCCCGAGTGTAATATATATAAATTTTTTTGATATTAAATATTTATAGTTGATCTTATATTATTTTAATTCTTATTTTTTTTAAGTAAATTTTTAGTTAAAAAATAAATAACTAAATGAAGTTAATTATAGGATATTATTTTATTGTATTTCAATTTTAAAAGAAATAATAATACAATGTTTTAAAAAAAAAAATATATTTACTTTTAATAAATAAGTTAGTAGTTTTAGTATTATTTTAATTATATTCATTTTTGGATATTTTTAAACTTTTATTGTATTTTTTTTTAAATATAAAAATTAATTAGTTATTATATTATTATATTATTTTTATTGTTATTATTATTATTATTTTATTTATTTATTATTTTTATTTTGTTATATTTATTATTTTCATTTTTTTTAAAAAAAAAAAGAAGAACATTTAAATTTGAAATTAAAATCCTATCCTATCCTATCCTAAACTATTCTAACCACCCCTACCTTTTCCTCCAACCTCCTCAATTTCCCAACCCCCCTACACTATATTACACACGGACAACATAGATACACACAGAGAAGAGAGAAGAAGGAAAAAAAACCATAACACTTAGAAAAACTAGAAAAAAAACAAATAGAGGCAAAGAACGAGATTTTGTAAAAAAAAAAAAAAAAAATTAAAGGAGAGAACACTTAGAGTTTGAGTTTGGAGTCTTGTTCGAGTTTCCGATGACGGTAATTCTAGTCTCACATTCGTTTAAATCATCACACAGGTTCTTATTTAATTTCGTGAATTATTATTTTTATAAGTCTTGTGGTGAATCAAAGTATGTATGAAGTTATTTCAATGGCTTCTTATATTATTTACTATGATTAATTTATTATTTTTATGTAATTTATGCTTTATATCTTTATTTATAATTCATTAGTTGTTTTCGAAATAATATTAATTAGATTGATTTTGAATTTTAAATGAGATAATTTTTAAAATTATTGGTGTTTTAATATGTAAAAAATTGTGTTAGTTGACATGCAATTAGTGTATAATTATGTTATAG
>NC_061119.1:187188853-187189484 GCF_002878395.1 Capsicum annuum
TTAATTATGATTTCAATTAATCTCATAGTAATTACATGATCATCTAATTGTATTCGTCTTGAGTAAAGTGTTAATTGACCAATTTATTTGAAATGATTCAAATTAAGATATTATTAGTAATAATTACATTGATTTAACTAAAATTAAAGATGAATTGATAAGTTCAATTACGATTTCAATTATTCTCATATTAATTACACGATCATCTTAGTGTTCGTTCTAAGTAGAGTGATCAATTGACTAATTTTATTTGAAATGATTCAAATTAAGCCATTATTAGTAATAGCTAAATTGATTTAATAATTACAATTTCAATTAATCTCATAGTAATTACATGATCATTTAAGTGTATAACCTATTGCAACAGATTTAATCTGTGGCAACAGATGAGTCATCTATTGAAAATTATCAAACAGATATACACATATGTTGCAATAGATTAGTTATCTATTGTAACAAATGTCTTTATCTGTTGGTCATTTCCAACAGATGACTAATCTATTGCGACATATGACTTTATCTGTTTGTTATTTCCAACAAATTACTAATTTGTTGCAATAGATGACTAATATATTGCAGCAGATGTCTTTATCTGTTTTGTCATTTGCAACAGATTACTCATCTTTTGCAA